>NW_022604296.1:0-21086 GCF_008692095.1 Etheostoma spectabile
CAGACTCTCCAGGGGATCCTTCTACGTTCTGATGGCCATCGTCGCCCCTAAATAACGGACCTCTAATCCTCGATTGTCCCAACAGAGATGGGTTATACAACCTATGCAATCGAGTGAGGCAGTAATAGCGGAGACTTTTTACATTACGCTACTGTTAACGTAACCGGCAGACAACATCTGATCGCTATTTTGCTGGCTAACGCTCACCTCGGAATATAATATTACAAATGTTATTTGATCACACATTTAACACTAAATTCTTCTACAGTGGGACAATAGTTTAAATGTTTTTAGTGTCTTTCCACCAATTAGATGCTGTGAATGTTTTGCTTCACATGCCCTGCAAAGAGGACAAAACGGCTACATTAAAGATGGCTCCATGATAGGAGTAGTAGTAGTAGTAAAGGCTGTAGTAGTTGGCGAGTTAGCATCTAAGGATAGCCGGACACTGGATGAGATTTGTGGCATTTATTAAGGATCGACGGGGTCCATTATCATTTCGGTCCATTATTATCACAATATCTGTGTTAAAGACAAAAATTGATGAAGAAGTCTAATTACAATCATTAGATCTGAGAAAAGTCAGTTGGTGCTTTTTTTTTTTGTGTTTGGCGTTTATTGCCACATTTCATGTTCATTCAGCTTAGGTGCTGCCAAAAACGGTTCGGGTGCTGAACTTTAGACTTATGGCGGGGAAACCCTTAAAACATAAATAATTAAGACTGTTTAATAGAAAATCTCTAATACTGCACATTGTTGTCTTTTCTTTGTATCCATCAGCAATTAGATTTGAAAGAGAGAGCTAGAAAAAATGTATGATAATTTAAACTTTTTATTGATTTTATTATTTAATTGGAAAATAACAATTTACACTCAGTTTTTGTTAGAAACACTACACAGGCCTGAAATCACACACACACACGCTGTGGTCCTTTACATGTACTAATGGAGAGATGAGCTCACAGTGAATAATGTGACATGAGCAAAGACGCTTCAAAAATGGCATGGGTGTAAGAGGGGAAAAAAAATGTATTTCTGTAATTTAAAGCTGTGAATGTTTAATTGTTAATTGCTTTTAGAAATGCAATGAGATAAGTTGTATTGTCAATTACTATAATGTCTGTATTTGTATCTTATGAATTGTTGTTGATTGAACTTTTAAAAAATTCTTTTACTTCAAAACAAACTATGACATCATCATTGATCTTTTACTGAGGTCACTATCTTTACTTAGGTCAGTATCTTCGATCCATTGCACATTTGGTACACAGACACGGAACGTTACACACAATTGTGAGAACTTGCAGCTCAAGTTTCAGCACTCCAGAACATAGAACTAGAATTCTATTCATTGCTCCAGACTGCTAAACTCTCAGCACAATTGCATTGTTTTCATTCAAATATAAATTCGAACTAAACCAGGATTGACATCTTAAGGGTTACATTTTAATTCTTAAGCAACTCTATTGAACTGGTTTATTCGGTCGGAGGACCTAACTGAGAACGCTAAAATGGATTCTGGAAGTGAACTTTCAAGACGGACAAAATGTTTACTGCTGAAAATATGGATGAGATTGTAACGCTATTTCATGAGGCGGATGTTGATGGAGGTGGAGGATTGGACATTAAAGAATTCTGTAAGGGACTGAAGCAGTTATTCCCTACTATGGATGAAGAAGATCTCATTGCCCTCCACATGAAGATTGACACAAATGGAGATGGAGGTGTGGACCTCGGGGAGTTAACAGACTACCTGGTGAACAAAAACAAGGCATCACAAAATATGGCTTTTAAAAATCAAATCTTTCCCAAACCTATCAAAATGATATCGGTGGATCACCATAAAGCGATTGTTCGTCTGATTCACCGTCCCTTCGAGAATGACAGGAAACCTGATCATGGTTCAGAGGTTTTATTAGGACAAACCAGCACTTACCAAAAGGTCAATATCTCTCCATCAGCTCGAATGGTATCCTCAACTTCTGGCCTGACAGCTTGACACCCCGTACCCAGTTCAGTTATTCAAAAAGGAAAACACACTTCTTTTTCACATAATAAGAAAATGCACGTTACTGACATGGTCTACATCAGTGAACTCAAACAACTGGCTATCTCCACTTCTGACAGGGAACTAATATTCTATCGCTGCAATGAATTCCCTAAGTTGTTTTCAACCAGCCACTCTTTAATAGTAGAGGACAACATAGTGAATACCATGAACTACTGGTCCAAAGGCACTAAAGCAGTGTTTTCCTTTGGCGTTGTAAAAGGTTTTTTGTCTGTGTTTGTCTCCTACAACATATGTGAAAACGGCCTCTTCTTCAACGGTGCATATGAGAAAATCTCTCTGCGGGATTATCCAACTGTTTGTTTCAACCCTGTTAAAAAAACCCTCTAAAAACTTTCTATGTGTGAAGGTCAACATCTTTAATGACATTTGCAGTCAGATCCGATATTTTCCATCACTTAGGTCGTTTGCTATCTGCGGTAGTTCATCCAAGACAATGGTCCTTGCTTCTCTACCCAAGACATCCACAACCAAAATGTCTACAACAGTCTTTAAGAGCAGAGGACATGTGGACTTCTTCACCTGTGTAGAATATTCCACTTCCTCTGGGTATCTGCTGACCGGTGGGACGGACGCCCTACTGAGGACGTGGTTTCCCCACAAAACAGTGTCATGCATCCAGGAATTAAAGGGACATGCCAAACCCATCACCCATATAATGTTAAATCCCAAGGAAAAAGTTTTTGTTAGTTTATCGCTGGACCACCACATATGTGTTTGGTCAGAGGATGCAATGATCTGTTTGCAAAGTTTCAAGATAAAAGAAATGATGCAGAGTCCTATCTCCAGTGTGTGTTACAACACACACAACAATGAGTTAGTCCTAGCTAACACAGATATTGGCAAATATCTTGGAAGAGGAACGGATGTGTTTAAAAATGCATTAACATCGCATGACAAGCCCCTGTGCTGTGCTCTCTATCACAACATTTTCAAACAGGTTGTCTCTGTTTGCCAAAATGGCGTGGTGACAGTGTGGGATATCTTAACAGGAACGGCCGCCATGCAGTTCAAGGTGACTCCAGATCAGTACGTGGGGCATGTTGCTATTTCATTTGATGGACTAAAGCGCAGACTGATCACAATTTCCCAGGATGGAAAACTTAAAATTTGGAACTTCAACAATGGAACAGAGCTTGCCATTCTTCCTGTTACCGTACAAAGGGAGGTGACAGGTATCGTCTGTGTAGACAATAGGGTGTTTGTGTCGGGAAAGAACTCCAAGATCATTTATGACCTGGACATACACGGATATGACAACAGATTTTTGAAGCATGATTATTTAGATGACATTTGCTCAATGGATGTCCATGGAAACGCACTGGTTACTGCCTCCAGCAATGGAAATATTGTCATCTGGGAGGCCGCCAGTGGCGAAGTTCTCTACTGGCTCAATGGCAGCAACAGCCCTCGAACAAACATGGCAGACAAAACCACTCAGGGCCAGACAGGGAGTCTGCTTGGTGACAAGAGTCCAAAGCACGTCAGAGGCACTGGGAAAAAACCTCTACATAGTAAATCCCTAAATGGGAACGACACTGATGTGATTAACACACCTCTTATCATATGTCTGAAGACCAGGGAGGTTAAAGTTGACACAGCCACACTGCTGACGTCTGCAGATGGCAACATATATGCCTGGTCTGTTATTAGCAAGGGAGGATTGATTGGAAAGTTCAGGGCAGTGAAGGATGAAGGTGCAGTCATTACCACCATGTCAACTGATCCCAGTGACCAGATATTACTGACCGGGGATAGTACCGGAAAGATTTATCAGTGGGACATTAAGGCTTTTGGGTTTAAAAAACAGGCAAACAACGAGCCATTTGAGGATATAAATGGGTGGTGTGTTGTCATTGTGTCCACGTCTTCTGTTGCACTCCTGGCAATCTCACATCACAGGGGTGGTGAGTGTTCAGTGTAACCCAACTTGTGAAAAGTTAATTACCGCAGGGAACTGCAATGTCTGTCTGTGGAAAACACAGGAACCTACATAGGCCTCTTTGGGAAAGACCAATGGGGTACTTCACAAATCAGCCTTGAGGAGAATGCTGAACAGGAGGACTGGCAGACCAAGCACAACGAAGACAAGCAACTTTCCATTTAAATGTCATGTCTCTCCAACAAGATCAACGCCAGAACCACTGATAGACAGCATTAAAAGCCTCTGTGACAGAATAGACAAGGTAGTCAGCCCTGAGACGCCTGGAGCCAAATTAACAGAGGATCTACTTGATCGTGTAAATAGACGGATGATGAAGATTAAGTCAGGACTTGACTTAATAAAAAGCGAAGCCCAAGTACAATTAGAGTTTGAAGAAACTCACAAACCGCTGGAAAATCTGTATTTTAGTGAGGTCAACAAGGGGTCTAAAAATCCATCAACAAAATGTCCACCAAACCCCAGGCCAACTACAGGTTTCACTAATGACACCATCAGCTTAGCAAACATGCAGCAATCTGATGGTGCCGTCAAGCAGGGGACTGAACCCACTTCAAAACAAGTACATTTCCCACCCATCTCAGAGACCGTGCAGCTCACAGAAAGTCAATTAAAGCCACACCCGCCCCTCATCAGAGGTGGATCTGCTCATGACCAACTCTCTTACCGAACTGCATATTTGGACCAGACTAGGTCCAAATATGGGCGTGTGCTCAAGACTCAGGAGAGAGACACATTAAAGGGCAGTGTCTTCACTCAAGTTCCACCAAACACCCTGTCAGGCACGAAGGGGTCTTGGCAAACACCGGACCATGTACACTTGCCACCCATCAATGATAAGGTGCATCGCCCACATCATCAGACCCGTTCAAAGTTTCAGCAGAGAGACACCTTAAAAGGCGGTGTCCTCACACCAGTTCCACCAAACCACCCTGCCAGCTATGAAGACCTTGCCACACATGTAGCTGGACCAGACTAGGTCCAAATATGGGCGTGTGCTCAAGACTCAGGAGAGAGACACATTAAAGGCAGTGTCTTCACTCAAGTTCCACCAAACACCTTGCCAGGCATGGAGGGGTCTCAGCAAACACCGGACCATGTACACTTGCCACCCATCAATGATAAGGTGCATCGCCCACATCATCAGACCCGTTCAAAGTTTCACCAGAGAGACCCTTTAAAGGCGGTGTCCTCACACCAGTTCCACCAAACACCCTGCCAGCTATGAAGACCTCGCCACACATGCAGCTGAACCAGACTAGGTCCAAATATGGGCGTGTGCTCAAGACTCAGGAGAGAGACAAATTAAAGGGCAGTGTCTTCACTCAAGTTCCCCAAACCCCCTGTCAGGCACGAAGGGGTCTTGGCAAATACCGGACCATGTACACTTGCCACCCACCATGATAAGGTGCATTGCCCACATTATCAGACCCGTTCAGTTTCATCAGAGAGACACATTGCAAGGCAGTGTCTTGACCCAGTTCCACCAAACACCCTGCCAGGCATGGAGGGTCTCAGCAAACACCGGACCATGTACACTTGCCACCCATCAATGATAAGGTGCATCGCCACATCATCAGACCCGTTCAAAGTTTCAGCAGAGAGACACCTTAAAAGGCAGCTTCCTTCCACCGTGTCAACACACTACCAGCTTTGAAGACCTTACCACATATTCAGCTCTCGGCTAGTACAGTCAAGCACAGGTCAACAAGGGGTCTAAAAATACATCAACACCATGTCCACCAACCCCAGGCCAACTACAGGTTGCACTAATGACACCATCAGCTTAGCAAACATGCAGCAATCTGATGGTGCCGTCAAGCAGGGGACTGAACCCACTTCAAAACAAGTACATTTCCCACCCATCTCAGAGACCGTGCAGTCCACAGAAAGTCAATTCAAGCCACACCCTCCCCTCATCAGAGGTGGATCTGCTCATGACCAACTCTCTTACCGAACTGCACATTGGACCACTATGTCGAAATATACGTGTGCTCAAGCTTCAGCAGAGAGACACATACCAGACAGTGTCTTGACACCAGTTCCACCAAACACCTGCCAGGCATGGAGGGGTCTCAGCAACACACCGGACCATGTACACTTGCCACCCATCAATGATAAGGTGCATCGCCCACATCATCAGACCCGTTCAAAGTTTCAGCAGAGAGACACCTTAAAGGCGGTGTCCTCACACCAGTTCCACCAAACACCCTGCCAGCTATGAAGACCTCGCCACACATGCAGCTGAACCAGACTAGGTCCATATGGGCGTGTGCTCAAGACTCAGGAGAGAGACAATTAAAGGGCAGTGTCTTCACTCAAGTTCCACCAAACCCCCTGTCAGGCACGAAGGGGTCTTGGCAAATACCGGACCATGTACACTTGCCACCCACCAATGATAAGGTGCATTGCCCACATTATCAGACCCGTTCAAAGTTTCATCAGAGAGACACATTACAAGGCAGTGTCTTGACACCAGTTCCACCAAACACCCTGCCAGGCATGGAGGGGTCTCAGCAAACACCGGACCATGTACACTTGCCACCCATCAATGATAAGGTGCATCGCCCACATCATCAGACCCGTTCAAAGTTTCAGCAGAGAGACACCTTAAAAGGCAGCTTCCTTCCACCGTGTCAACACACTACCAGCTTTGAAGACCTTACCACATATTCAGCTCTCGGCTAGTACAGTCAAGCACAGGTCAACAAGGGGTCTAAAAATACATCAACACCATGTCCACCAAACCCCAGGCCAACTACAGGTTGCACTAATGACACCATCAGCTTAGCAAACATGCAGCAATCTGATGGTGCCGTCAAGCAGGGGACTGAACCCACTTCAAAACAAGTACATTTCCCACCCATCTCAGAGACCGTGCAGCTCACAGAAAGTCAATTCAAGCCACACCCGCCCCTCATCAGAGGTGGATCTGCTCATGACCAACTCTCTTACCGAACTGCATATTTGGACCAGACAATGTCGAAATATAGGCGTGTGCTCAAGCTTCAGCAGAGAGACACATTACCAGGCAGTGTCCTGACACCAGTTCTACCAAACACCCTGTCAGGCACGAAGGGGTCTTGGCAAACACCGGACCATGTACACTTGCCACCCATCAATGATAAGGTGCATTGCCCACATTATCAGACCCGTTCAAAGTTTCAGCAGAGAGACACATTACCAGGCAGTGTCCTGACACCAGTTCTACCAAACACCCTGCCAGGCATGGAGGGGTCTCAGCAAACACCGGACCATGTACACTTGCCACCCATCAATGATAAGGTGCATCGCCCACATCATCAGACCCGTTCAAAGTTTCAGCAGAGAGACACCTTAAAAGGCGGTGTCCTCACACCAGTTCCACCAAACACCCTGCCAGCTATGAAGACCTCGCCACATATGTAGCTGGACCAGACTAGGTCCAAATATGGGCGTGTGCTCAAGACTCAGGAGAGAGACACATTAAAGGGCAGTGTCTTTACTCAAGTTCCACCAAACACCCTGTCAGGCACGAAGGGGTCTTTGCAAACACCGGACCATGTACACTTGCCACCCATCAATGATAAGGTGCATTGCCCACATCATCAGACCCGTTCAAAGTTTCAGCAGAGAGACACATTACAAGGCAGTGTCTTGACACCAGTTCCACCAAACACCCTGCCAGGCATGGAGGGGTCTCAGCAAACACCGGACCATGTACACTTGCCACCCATCAATGATAAGGTGCATCGCCCACATCATCAGACCCGTTCAAAGTTTCAGCAGAGAGACACCTTAAAAGGCAGCTTCCTTCCACTGTGTCAACACACTACCAGCTTTGAAGACCTTACCACACATTCAGCTCTCGGCTAGTACAGTCAAGCACAGGTCAACAAGGGGTCTAAAAATACATCAACACCATGTCCACCAAACCCCAGGCCAACTACAGGTTGCACTAATGACACCATCAGCTTAGCAAACATGCAGCAATCTGATGGTGCCGTCAAGCAGGGACTGAACACTTCAAACAAGTACATTTCCCACCCATCTCAGAGACCGTGCAGCTCACAGAAAGTCAATCAAGCCACACCCGCCCCTCATCAGAGGTGGATCTGCTCATGACCAACTCTCTTACCGACTGCATATTGGACCAGACTATGTCGAAATATAGGCGTGTGCTCAAGCTTCAGCAGAGAGACACATTACCAGGCAGTGTCCTGACACCAGTTCTACCAAACACCCTGCCAGGCATGGAGGGGTCTCAGCAAACACCGGACCATGTACAATTGCCACCCATCAATGATAAGGTGCATCGCCCACATCATCAGACCCGTTCAAAGTTTCAGCAGAGAGACACCTTAAAAGGCGGTGTCCTCACACCAGTTCCACCAAACACCCTGCCAGCTATGAAGACCTCGCCAAACATGCAGCTGGACCAGACTAGGTCCAAATATGGGCGTGTGCTCAAGACTCAGGAGAGAGACACATTAAAGGGCAGTGTCTTCACTCAAGTTCCACCAAACACCCTGTCAGGCACGAAGGGGTCTTTGCAAACACCGGACCATGTACACTTGCCACCCATCAATGATAAGGTGCATTAACCACATCATCAGACCCGTTCAAAGTTTCAGCAGAGAGACACTTTAAAAGGCGGTGTCCTCACACCAGTTCCACCAAACACCCTGCCAGCTATGAAGACCTCATCACACATGCAGATGGACCAGACTATGTCCAAATATGGGCGTGTGCTCAAGCTTCAGCAGAGAGACACATTACCAGGCAGTGTCCTGACACCAGTTCCACCAAACACCCTGCCTGGCATGGAGGGGTGTCAGCAAACACCGGACCATGTACACTTGCCACCCATCAATGATAAGGTGCATCGCCCACATCATCAGACCCGTTCAAAGTTTCAGCAGAGAGACCCTTAAAAGGCGGTGTCCTCACACCAGTCCACCAAAACACCCTGCCAGCTATGAGACCTCGCCACACATGCAGCTGGACCAGACTCGGTCCAAATAGGGCGTGTGCTCAAGACTCAGAGAGAGACACATAAAGGGCAGTGTCTTCCCTCAAGTTCCACCAACACCCTGTCAGGCACGAAGGGGTCTTGGCAAACACCGGACCATGTACACTTTCCACCATCATGATAAGGTGCATTGCCCACATTATCAGACCCGTTCAAAGTTTCAGCAGAGATTCACATTACAAGGCAGTGTCTTGACACCAGTTCCACCAAACACCCTGCCAGGCATGGAGGGTCTCGGCAAACACCGGACCATGTACACTTGCCACCCATCAATGATAAGGTGCATCGCCTACATCATCAGACCCATTCAAAGTTTCACCAGAGAGACACCTTAAAGGCAGCTTCCTTCCACCGTGTCAACACACTACCAGCTTGAAGACCTTACCACACATTCAGCTCTCAGCTAGTACAGTCAGCACAGGTCAACAGGGGTCTAAAAATACATCAACACCACATTCCACCAAACCCCAGGCCAACTACAGGTTGCACTAATGACACCATCAGCTTAGCAAACATGCAGCATTCTGATGGTGCCGTCAAGCAGGGGACTGAACCCACTTCAAAACAAGTACATTTCCCACCCATCTCAGACCGTGCAGTCACAGAAAAGTCAATTCAAGCCTCACCCGCCCTCATCAGAGTGGATCTGCTCATGACCAACTCTCTTACCGAACTGCATATTTGGACCAGACTATGTCGAATATAGGCGTGTGCTCAAGCTTCAGCAGAGAGACACATTACAGGCAGTGTCCTGACACCAGTTCTACCAAACACCCTGCCAGGCATGGAGGGGTCTCAGCAAACACCGGACCATGTACACTTGCCACCCATCAATGATAAGGTGCATCGCCCACATCATCAGACCCGTTCAAAGTTTCAGCAGAGAGACACCTTAAAAGCGGTGTCCTCACACCAGTTCCACCAACCACCCTGCCAGCTATGAAGACCTCGCCACACATGCAGCTGGACCAGAATAGGTCCAAATATGGGCGTGTGCTCAAGACTCAGGAGAGACACATTAAGGGCAGTGTCTTCACTCAAGTTCCACCAAACACCCTGTCAGCCACGAAGGGGTCTTGGCAAACACCGGACCATGTACACTTGCCACCCATCAATGATAAGGTGCATTGCCCACATTATCAGACCCGTTCAAAGTTTCAGCAGAGAGACACATTACAAGGCAGTGTCTTGACACCAGTTCCACCAAACACCCCCAGGTATGGAGGGGTCTCGGCAAACACCGGACCATGTACACTTGCCACCCATCAATGATAAGGTGCATCGCCCACATCATCAGACCCGTTCAAAGTTTCATCAGAGAGACACCTTTAAAGGCAGCTTCCTTCCACCGTGTCAACACACTACCAGCTTTGAAGACCTTACCACACATTCAGCTCTCGGCTAGTACAGTCAAGCACAGGTCAACAAGGGGTCTAAAAATACATCAACACCATGTCCACCAAACCCCAGGCCAACTACAGGTTGCACTAATGACACCATCAGCTTAGCAAACATGCAGCAATCTGATGGTGCCGTCAAGCAGTGGACTGAACCCACTTCAAAACAAGTACATTTCCCACCCATCTCAGAGACCGTGCAGCTCACAGAAAGTCAATTCAAGCCACACCCGCCCCTCATCAGAGGTGGATCTGCTCATGACCAACTCTCTTACCGAACTGCATATTTGGACCAGACTATGTCGAAATATAGGCGTGTGCTCAAGCTTCAGCAGAGAGAAACATTACCAGGCAGTGTCCTGACACCAGTTCTACCAAACACCCTGCCAGGCATGGAGGGGTCTCAGCAAACACCGGACCATGTACACTTGCCACCCATCAATGATAAGGTGCATCGCCCACATCATCAGAACCGTTCAAAGTTTCAGCAGAGAGACACCTTAAAAGGCGGTGTCCTCACACCAGTTCCACCAAACACCCTGCCAGCTATGAAGACCTCGCCACACATGCAGCTGGACCAGACTAGGTCCAAATATGGGCGTGTGCTCAAGACTCAGGAGAGAGACACATTAAAGGGCAGTGTCTTAACTCAAGTTCCACCAAACACCCTGTCAGGCACGAAGGGGTCTTGGCAAATACCGGACCATGTACACTTGCCACCCATCAATGATAAGGTGCATTGCCCACATTATCAGACCCGTTCAAAGTTTCAGCAGAGAGACACATTACAAGGCAGTGTCTTGACACCAGTTCCACCAAACACCCTGCCAGGCATGGATGGGTCTCAGCAAAACCCGGACCATGTACACTTGCCACCCATCAATGATAAGGTGCATCGCCCACATCATCAGACCCGTTCAAAGTTTCAGCAGAGAGACACCTTAAAAGGCGGTGTCCTCACACCAGTTCCACCAAACACCCTGCCAGCTATGAAGACCTCGCCACACATGCAGCTGGACCAGACTAGGTCCAAATATGGGCGTGTGCTCAAGACTCAGGAGAGAGACACATTAAAGGGCAGTGTCTTCCCTCAAGTTCCACCAAACACCCTGTCAGGCACGAAGGGGTCTTGGCAAACACCGGACCATGTACACTTTCCACCCATCATGATAAGGTGCATTGCCCCTTTCAGACCCTTCAAGTTAGCAGAGAGACACCTTAAAAGGCCGCTCCTTCACGTGTCAACACTACCAGCTTTGAGACCTTAACACACATCAGCTCTCGGTAGTACAGTCAAGCACAGGTCACAAGGGGTCTAAAAATACACAACCATGTCCACCAACCCCGGCAACTACAGGTTGCACTAATGGACACCATCAGCTAGCAACATGCTCAATCTGAGGTGCCGCAAGCAGTGGACTGAACCCACTTCAAACCAGTACATTTCCCACCCTCTCAGAACCGTGCAGACACAGAAATCATTCAAGCCACACCCGCCACTCATCAGAGTGGATCTGCTCATGACAACTCTCTTACCGACTGCATATTTGGACCAGACTATGTCGAAATATAGGCGTGTGCTCAAGCTTCAGCAGAAGAACCATTACCAGGCAGTGTCCTGACACCAGTTCCACCAAACACCCTGCCAGGCATGGAGGGGTCTCAGCAAACACCGGACCATGTACACTTGCCACCCATCAATGATAAGGTGCATCGCCCACATCATCAGAACCCGTTCAAAGTTTCAGCAGAGAGACACCTTAAAAGGCGGTGTCCTCACACCAGTTCCACCAAACACCCTGCCAGCTATGAAGACCTCGCCACACATGCAGCTGGACCAGACTAGGTCCAAATATGGGCGTGTGCTCAAGACTCAGGAGAGAGACACATTAAAGGGCAGTGTCTTACCTCAAGTTCCACCAAACACCCTGTCAGGCACGAAGGGGTCTTGGCAAACACCGGACCATGTACACTTGCCACCCATCAATGATAAGGTGCATTGCCCACATTAGCACCCGTTCAAAGTTTCAGCAGAGAGACACATTACAAGGCAGTGTCTTGACACCAGTTCCACCAAACACCCTGCCAGGCATGGAGGGGTCTCGGCAAACACCGGACCATGTACACTTGCCACCCATCAATGATAAGTGCATCGCCTACATCATCAGACCCTTCAAAGTTTCAGCAGAGAGACACCTTAAAAGGCAGCTTCCTTCCACCGTGTCACACACTACCAGCTTTGAAGACCTTACCACACATTCAGCTCTCAGCTAGTACAGTCAAGCACAGGTCAACAGGGGTCTAAAAATACATCAACACCATGTCCACCAAACCCCAGGCCAACTACAGGTTGCACTAATGACACCCAGCTTAGCAAACATGCAGCAATCTGATGGTGCCGTCAAGCAGTGGACTGAACCCACTTCAAACAAGTACATTTCCCACCCATCTCAGAGACCGTGCAGCTCACAGAAAGTCAATTCAAGCCACACCCCCGCCCCTCATCAGAGGTGGATCTGCTCATGACCAACTCTCTTACTGAACTGCATATTTGGACCAGACTATGTCGAAATATAGGCGTGTGCTCAAGCTTCAGCAGAGAGACACATTACCAGGCAGTGTCCTGACACCAGTTCTACCAAACACCCTGCCAGGCATGGAGGGGTCTCAGCAACACCGGACCATGTACACTTGCCACCCATCAATGATAAGGTGCATCGCCCACATCATCAGACCCGTTCAAAATTTCAGCAGAGAGACACATTACAAGGCAGTGTCTTGACACCAGTTCCACAAACACCCTGCCAGGCATGGAGGGGTCTCAGCAAACACCGGACCATGTACTTTGCCACCCATCAATGATAGGTGCATCGCCCACATCATCGACCCGTTCAAAGTTTCAGCAGAGAGACACCTTAAAAGGCGGTGTCCTCACACAGTTCATCCACCAAACACCCTGCCAGCTATGAAGACCTCGCCACACATGCAGCTGGACCAGACTAGTCCAAATATTGGCGTGTGCTCAAGACTCAGGAGAGAGACACATTAAGGGCAGTGTCTTCACTCAAGTTCCACCAAACACCCTGTCAGGCACGAAGGGGTCTTGGCAAACACCGGACCATGTACACTTGCCACCCATCAATGATAAGGTGCATTGCCCACATCATCAGACCCGTTCAAAGTTTCAGCAGAGAGACACATTACAAGGCAGTGTCTTGACACCAGTTCCACCAAACACCCTGCCAGGCATGGAGGGGTCTCAGCAAACCCGGACCATGTACACTTGCCACCCATCAATGATAAGTGCATCGCCCACATCATCAGACCCGTTCAAAGTTTCAGCAAGAGACACTCTTAAAAGGCGGTGTCCTCACCCCAGTTCCACCAAAACACCCTGCCAGCTATGAATACCTCCGCCACCATGCAGCTGGACCAGACTAGGTCCAAATATGGGCGTGTGCTCAAGACTCAGGAGAGAGACACATTAAAGGGCAGTGTCTTCCCTCAAGTTCCACCAAACACCCTGTCAGGCATGAGGGGTCTTGGCAAACACCGGACCATGTACACTTTCCACCCATCAATGATAAGGTGCATTGCCCACTTATCAGACCCGTTCAAAGTTTTCAGCAGAGAGACACCTTAAAGGCATCTTCCTTCCACCGGGTCAACACACTACCAGCTTTGAAGACCTTACCACACATTCAGCTCTCGGCTAGTACAGTCAAGCACAGGTCAACAAGGGGTCTAAAAATACATCAACACCATGTCCACCAAACCCCAGGCCAACTACAGGTTGCACTAATGACACCATCAGCTTAGCAAACATGCAGCAATCTGATGGTGCCGTCAAGCAGTGGACTGAACCCACTTCAAAACAAGTACATTTCCCACCCATCTCAGAGACCGTGCAGCTCACAGAAAGTCAATTCAAGCCACACCCGCCCCTCATCAGAGGTGGATCTGCTCATGACCACTCTCTTACCGAACTGCATATTTGGACCAGACTATGTCGAAATATAGGCGTGTGCTCAAGCTTCAGCAGAGAGAAACATTACCAGGCAGTGTCCTGACACCAGTTCTACCAACACCCTGCCAGGCATGGAGGGTCTCAGCAACACCGGACCATGTACACTTGCCACCCATCAATGATAAGGTGCATCGCCCACATCATCAGAACCGTTCAAAGTTTCAGCAGAGAGACCCTTAAAAGGGCGGTGTCCTCACACCCAGTTCCACCAAACACCCTGCCAGCTATGAAGACCTCGCCACACATGCAGCTGGACCAGACTAGTCCAAATATGGGCGTGTGCTCAAGACTCAGAGAGAGACACATTAAAGGGCAGTGTCTTCCAAGTTCCACCAAACCCCTGTCAGGCACGAAGGGGTCTTGGCAATACCGGACCATGTACACTTGCCACCCATCAATGATAAGGTGCATTGCCCACATTATCAGACCCGTTCAAAGTTTCAGCAGAGAGACACATTACAGGCAGTGTCTTGACACCAGTTCCACCAAACACCCTGCCAGGCATGGAGGGGTCTCGGCAAACACCGGACCATGTACACTTGCCACCCAATCAATGATAAGGTGCATCGCCTACATCATCAGACCCGTTCAAAGTTTCAGCAGAGAGACACCTTAAAAGGCAGCTTCCTTCCACCGTGTCAACACACTACCACTTTGAAGACCTTACCACACATTCAGCTCTCAGCTAGTACAGTCAAGCACAGGTCAACAAGGGGTCTAAAAATACATCAACACCATGTCCACCAAACCCCAGGCCAACTACAGGTTGCTAATGACCATATCAGCTTAGCAAACATGCAGCAATCTGATGGTGCCGTCAGCAGTGGACTGAACCCACTTCAAACAAGTACATTTCCCACCCATCTCAGAGACCGTGCAGCTCACAGAAAGTCAATTCAAGCCACACCCCCCCTCATCAGAGGTGGATCTGCTCATGACCAACTCTCTTACTGAACTGCATATTTGGACCAGACTATGTCGAAATATAGGCGTGTGCTCAAGCTTCAGCAGAGAGACACATTACCAGGCAGTGTCCTGACACCAGTTTCTACCAAACACCCTGCCAGGCATGGAGGGGTCTCAGCAAACACCTGACCATGTACACTTGCCACCCATCAATGATAAGGTGCATCGCCCACATCATCAGACCCGTTCAAAGTTTCAGCAGAGAGACACCTTAAAAGGCGGTGTCCTCACACCAGTTCACCAAACACCCTGCCAGCTATGAAGACCTCGCACACATGTAGCTGGACCAGACTAGGTCCAAATATGGGCGTGGCTCAAGACTCAGGAGAGAGACACATTAAAGGCAGTGTCTTCACTCAAGTTCCACCAAACACCCTGTCAGGCACGAAGGGTCTTGGCAAACACCAGACCATGTACACTTGCCACCCATCAATGATAAGGTGCATTGCCCACATCATCAGACCGTTCAAAGTTTCAGCCAGAGACACATTACAAGGCAGTGTCTTGACACCAGTTCCACCAAACACCTTGCCAGGCATGGAGGGTCTCAGCAACACCGGACCATGTACACTTGCCACCCATCAATGATAAGGTGCATCGCCCCCTCATCAGACCAGTTCAAAGTTTCAGCAGAGAGACACCTTAAAAGGCAGCTTCCTTCCACCATGTCAACACACACCAGGTTTGAAGACCTTTACCACACATTCACTCTCGGCTAGTACAGTCAAGCACAGGTCAACAAGGGGTCTAAAAATACATCACACCATGTCCACCAACCCCAGGCCAACTACAGGTTGCACTAATGACACCATAAGCTTAGCAAAATGCAGCAATCTGTGGTGCCGTCAAGCAGGGCCTGAACCCACTTTCCCAAAACCAATACATTTCCCACCCATCTCAGAGACCGTGCAGCTCCAAAAGTCAATTCAAGCCACACCCGCCCCTCATCAGAGGTGGTCTGCTCATGACCAACTCTCTTACCGAACTGCATATTTGGACCAGACTATGTCGAAATATAGGCGTGTGCTCAAGCTTCAGAAGAGAACACATTACCAGGCAGTGTCCTGACACCAGTTCTACCACACACCCTGCCAGGCATGGAGGGGTCTCAGCAAACACCGGACCATGTACACTGCCACCCATCAATGATAAGGTGCATCGCCCCCTCATCAGACCCGTTCAAGTTTCAGCAGAGAGACACCTTAACAGTCACTTCCTTCCACCGTGTCAACCAACTACCAGGTTTGAAGACCTTCCCACACATTTAGCTCTCGGCTAGTACAGTCAAGCACAGGTCAACAAGGGTCTAAAATACATCAACACCATGTCCACCAAACCCCAGGCCAACTACAGGTTGCACTAATGACACCATCAGCTAGCAAAATGCAGCAATCTGATGGTGCCGTCAAGCAGGGGACTGAACCCACTTCAAACAAGTACATTTCCCACCCATCTCAGAGACCGTGCAGCTCACAGAAGTCAATTCAAGCCACACCCGCCCCTCATCAGAGTGGATCTGCTCATGACCAACTCTCTTACCGACTGCATATTTGGACCAGACTATGTCGAAATATAGGCGTGTGCTCAAGCTTCAGCAGAGAGACACTTACCAGGCAGTGTCCCTGACACCAGTTCTACCAACACCCTGCCAGGCATGGAGGGGTCTCAGCAAACACCGGACCATGTACACTTGCCACCCATCAATGATAAGGTGCATCGCCCACATCATCAGACCCGTTCAAAGTTTCATCAGAGAGACACCCTTTAAAGCAGCTTCCTTCCACCGTGTCAACACACTACGCTTTGAAGACCTTACCACACATTCAGCTCTCGGCTAGTACAGTCAGCACAGGTCAACAAGGGTCTAAAAATACATCAACACCATGTCCACCAACCCCCAGCCAACTACAGGTTGCACTAATGACACCATCAGCTTAGCAAACATGCAGCAATCTGATGGTGCGTCAAGCAGGGGACTACCCACTTCAAAACAATACATTTCCCACCCATCTCAGAGACCGTGCAGCTCACAGAAAGTCATTCAAGCCACACCCCCCCTCATCAAAGGGGATCTGCTCATGACCACTCTCTTACCGAACTGCATATTTGGACCATACTATGTCGAAATATAGGCGTGTGCTCAAGCTTCAGCAGAGAGACACATTACCAGCAGTGTCCTGACACCAGTTCTACAAAAACCCTGCCAGGCATGGAGGGGTCTCAGCAAACACCGACCATGTACACTTGCCACCCATCAATGATAAGTGCATCGCCCACATCATCAGACCCGTTCAAAGTTTCAGCAGGAGACACCTTAAAGGCGTGTCCTCACACCAGTTCCACAAACACACCTGCCATCTATGAAGACCTCGCCACACATGCAGCTGGACCAGACTAGTTTCCAAATATGGGCGTGTGCTCAAGACTCAGGAGAGAGACACATTAAAGGCAGTGTCTTCACTCAAGTCCACCAAACACCCTGTCAGGCACGAAGGGGTCTTGGCAAACACGGACCATGTACACTTGCCACCCATCAATGATAAGGTGCATTGCCCACATCATCAGACCCGTTCAAAGTTTCAGAGAGACATTACAAGGCAGTGTCTTGACACCAGTTCCACCAAAACACCTGCCAGGCATGGAGGGGTCTCAGCAAACACCGGACCATGTACACTTGCCACCCATCAATGATAAGGTGCATCGCCCACATCATCAGACCCGTTCAAAGTTTCAGCAGAGAACCTCTTAAAAGGCGGTGTCCTCACACCAGTTCCACCAAACACCCTGCCAGCTATGAAGACACGCCACACATGCAGCTGGACCAGACTAGGTCCAAATATGGGCGTGTGCTCAAGACTCAGGAGAGAGACACATTAAAGGGCAGTGTCTTCCCTCAAGTTCCACCAAACACCTGTCAGGCACGAAGGGGTCTTGGCAAACACCGGACCATGTACACTTTCCACCATCAATGATAAGGTGCATTGCCCACATATCAGACCCGTTCAAAGTTTCAGCAGAGAGACACCTTAAAAGGCAGCTTCCTTCCACCGTGTCAACACACTACCAGCTTTGAAGACCTTACCACACATTCAGCTCTCGGCTAGTACAGTCAAGCACAGGTCAACAAGGGGTCTAAAAATACATCAAACCATGTCCACAAAACCCCAGGCCAAATACAGGTTGCACTAATGACACCATCAGCTTAGCAAACATGCAGCAATCTGATGGTGCCGTCAAGCAGTGGACTGAACCCACTTCAAAACAAGTACATTTCCCACCCATCTCAGAGACCGTGCAGCTCACAGAAAGTCAATTCAAGCCACACCCGCCCCTCATCAGAGGTGGATTGCTCATGACCAACTCTCTTACCGAACTGCATATTTGACCAGACTATGTCGAAATATAGGCGTGTGCTCAAGCTTCAGCAGAGAGAAACATTACCAGGCAGTGTCTGACACCAGTTCTACCAAACACCCTGCCAGGCATGGAGGGGTCTCAGCAAACACCGGACCATGTACACTTGCCACCATCAATGATAAGGTGCATCGCCCACACATCAGACAAACGTTCAAAGTTTCAGCAGAGAGACACCTTAAAAGGCGGTGTCCTCACACCAGTTCCACCAAACACCCTGCCAGCTATGAAGACCTCGCCACACATGCAGCTGGACCAGACTAGGTCCAAATATGGGGCGTGTGCTCAAGACTCAGGAGAGAGACACATTAAAGGGCAGTGTCTTAACTCAAGTTCCACCAAACACCTGTCAGGCACGAAGGGGTGGCAAATACCGGACCATGTACACTTGCCACCCATCAATGATAAGGTGCATTGCCCACATTATCAGACCCGTTCAAAGTTTCAGCAGAGAGACACATTACAAGGCAGTGTCTTGACACCAGTTCCACCAAACACCTGCCAGGCATGGAGGGGTCTCGGCAAACACCGGACCATGTACACTTGCCACCAATCAATGATAAGGTGCATCGCCTACATCATCAGACCGTTCAAAGTTTCAGCAGAGAGACACCTTAAAAGGCAGCTTCCTTCCACCGTGTCAACACACTACCAACTTTGAAGACCTTACCACACATTCAGCTCTCAGCTAGTACAGTCAAGCACAGGTCAACAGGGGTCTAAAAATACATCAACACCATGTCCACCAACCCCAGGCCAACTACAGGTTGGACTAATGACACCATCAGCTTAGCAAACATGCAGCAATCTGATGGTGCCGTCAAGCAGGGACTGAACCCACTTCAAAACAAGTACATTTCACCCATCTCAGAGACCGTGCAGCTCACAGAAAGTCAATTCAAGCCACACCCGCCCTCATCAGAGGTGGATCTGCTATGACCAAACCTCTTACTGAACTGCATATTTGGACCAGACTATGTCGAAATAGGGCGTGTGCTCAAGCTTCAGCAGAGAGACACATACCAGGCAGTGTCCTGACACCAGTTCTACCAAACACCCTGCCAGGCATGGAGGGGCTCAGCAAACACGGACCATGTACACTTGCCAACATCAATGATAGGTGCATCGCCCAGTCATCAGACCCGTCAAAGTTTCAGCAGAGAGACACCTTAAAAGGCGGTGTCCTCACACCAGTTCAACAAACACCCTGCCAGCTATGAAGACCTCGACACATGTAGCTGGACCAGACTAGGTCCAAATATGGGCGTTGCTCAAGATCAGGAGAGAGACACATTAAGGGCAGTGTCTTCACTCCAGTTCCACCAAACACCTGTCAGGCACGAAGGGGTCTTGGCAAACACCGGACCATGTACACTTGCCACCCATCAATGATAAGGTGCATTGCCCACATCATCAGACCGTTCAAAGTTTCAGCAGAGAGACACATTACAAGGCAGTGTCTGACACCAGTTCCACCAAACACCTTGCCAGGCATGGAGGGGTCTCAGCAAAACACCGGACCATGTACACTTGCCACCCATCAATGATAAGGTGCATCGCCCACATCATCAGACCAGTTCAAAGTTTCAGCAGAGAGACACCTTAAAGGCAGCTTCCTTAACCATGTCAACACACTACCAGGTTTGAAGACCTTACCACACATTCAGCTCTCGGCTAGTACAGTCAAGCACAGGTCAACAAGGGGTCTAAAAATCCACAACACCATGTCCACAAACCCCAGGCCAACTACAGGTTGCACTAATGACACCATCAGCTTAGCAAACATGCAGCAATCTGATGGTGCCGTCAAGCAGGGGACTGAACCCACTTCAAAACAAATACATTCCCACCCATCTCAGAGACGTGCAGCTCACAGAAAGTCAATTCAAGCCACACCGCCCTCATCAGAGGTGGATCTGCTCATGACCAACTCTCTAACCGAACTGCATATTTGGACCAGACTATGTCGAAATATAGGAGTTGTGCGAAGCTTCAGCAGAGAGACACATTACCAGGCAGTGTCCTGACACCAGTTATACCAAACACCTGCCAGGCATGGAGGGGTCTCAGCAAACACCGGACATGTACACTTGCCACCCATCAATGATAAGTGCATCGCCCCAATCATCAGACCCGTTCAAAGTTTTCAGCAGAGAGACACCTTAAAAGTCAGCTTCCTTCCACCGTGTCAACCACACTACCAGGTTGAAGACCTTACCACACATTTAGCTCTCGGCTAGTACAGTCAAGCACAGGTCAAC
>NW_022604297.1:0-2567 GCF_008692095.1 Etheostoma spectabile
GAGGAGTTCGTTAAAGTACGACATGTGGAAATGGGCAAAAAATCGCACTAATTTCGCACGTTCAAAACAAAATGGCGGACTTCTGTTGGGTTTAGGGGGGGCTACCATGGAGTTTTATGTCCGCCCTGCCATGATACATATGTGTACCAAGTTTCGTGAGTCTACGATAAACGTAGTGCAGGGGCTGAATTTTCGTAATATTGTAGGTGGCGCTAGCGAGCCATTTTTGTGCGCCTATTCCCGAAACCATTAAAATACGTAAATTTTCACCAGACCTGATGCGACCGCCAAATTTGGTGAGTTTTTGAATATGATAAGTCCTCCAAAAAGGCAATTCATTTGGCGGAAAAAGAATAATAAAGAAAGAAAGAATAATTAAAGCTGCAAGCAGCGATGGAGGGCCCTCGCTAACCCGCGCCAGTCGGGGTTACCGGCGGACGCCTCTCCTTGCGACCGCGCATTTGCGCGTCACTCGTACCCTGAAAATTGTCGCCAATGAAAAGGGAAGTCCCTGTTGAGTTCACTGATACCTCACACAAGCCTATATGTCATACAGGTCATTATCTGTGAAAGGGGGCGTGGCCGCATCATAAGGGGGCGTGTCAGACATCACCAATAAAAAAGGAAGTCTCTGCTGAGTTCATTGATACCTCACACAAAAGCTATATGTCATACAGGTCATTATCTGTGAAAGGGGGCGTGGCCGCATCATATGGGGGGTGTCAGACATCACAATAAAAAAGGAAGTCTCTGCTGAGTTCATTGATACCTTACATAAGCCTATACGTCATACAGGTCATCATCTGTGAAAGGGGGCGTGACCGCATCATAAAGGGGCGGGTCAAACATCACCAATAAAAAAGAAAGTCTCTGCTGAGTTCATTGATACCTTACACAAGCCTATACGTAATACAGCTCCTTATCTGGGAAAGGGGCGTGGCCGCATCATAGGGGGGCAGGTCAAACATCACCAAATAAAAAAGGAAGTCTCTGCTGAGTTCAATGACACCTCACATAAGTATCTATGTTACACGGTTCAAATGTTTGAAAGGGGCGTGGCCTGAGTGGACTGGGCGTGGTCAATATAGGGGCCGCCTCAGTATCACATGTAGACCACACGTTCTAAGTTTCATGTAAATCGGATGATGTTTGTCATATAAGCATATTTCTTGTTGCCAGATGGTGGCGCTATCTCCAAAAACCATATTGGCCGGTAGGTGTCCTCAGGCATGGACTCTTGGTGTTTGTGGGAAATTTCAAGCAGATACGACAACGTACACTTTAGTTACAGCTTACTTAATTCATTGCTAAAACACTCAAGATGGCCGCCATGCCACGCCCACACCGATGACGAAAACGTTTTCTTTAATACTTTTCATCGGTAACATCTTAGGATGATACACACCAAGTTTGAAGATGATCGGATGAATTCTCAGGAGGAGTTCGTTTAAGTATGCACCTTGTCTTTAGGTCTACTTCCTGTTGCCAATAGGGGGCGCTATGACTTTGAGCGAATTTCGGTGTGTAGATGTCGTCAGGGGCGGACTCTGATGAATCCTGAAAAGTTTCAACCAGATTGACAAAGTACACTGTAGTTACAGCCATTTTAACAGTGATCGCTAAACCACTCAAAATGGCCGCCATGCCACGCCCACACCGTTTGACGAAAAGATTTTCTTTTAATAACTTTTCATCTTCAAAATCTTAAGATGACTCAGACTGAATTTGAAGTCGATCGATGAAATCTCTAGGAGGAGTTCGTTAAAAGTATAGCACCGTCCTTTAGAACTACTTCTGTTGCCACTAGGGGGGCGCTAGACTTTGAGCGAATTTCGGCATGTAGATGTTGTCAGGGGCGGACTCTGATGAATCCTGAAAAGTTTCAAGGCAATTGGACAATGTACACTCAAGTACACTCACTTCCTGTCAGACGGCATATTCCTGTGCCAGATGGTGGCGCTATCTCCAAACTCCATTTTGGCCTGTGGGTGTCCTCAGGCCTGGACTCTTGGTGTTTGTGGAAATTTCAAGCAGATACGACAACGTACACTGTAGTTACAGCCAATTTCATCTTCATCGCTAAACACCCAAATGGCCGCCATGCCACGCCCACACCGTATGACGAAAAGTTTTTCTTTTAATAACTTTTCATCGTCAACATCTCAGGATGATACACACCAAGTTTGAAGTTGATCGGATGAAATCTCTAGGAGGAGTTCGTTAAAGTATAGCCTTGTCTTTTAGGCCTACTTCCTGTTGCCACTAGGGGGCGCTATGACTTTGAGCAATAGCGGGGTGTAGATGTAGTCAGGGGCGGACTCTGATGAGTCCTGGAAAGTTTCGAGGTAATCGGACAACGTACGCTCGAGTTACACCCACTTCCTGTTTCGGTGGCGAATTGCACAAAATGGCCGCCCCGCCACGGCCACCCTATGACGAAAAGTTTTTCTTTAATAACTTTTCATCGTTAAACATGTTAAGATGACACACACCAAGTTTGAAAGCTGGAGCGGACGGGAAAGCTTAGGAGGAGTTCGTTAAAGTACGGACATGTGGAAATAGGCAAA
>NW_022604298.1:0-4563 GCF_008692095.1 Etheostoma spectabile
CCGTCAGACAATGCATGTTGACGTTTTTCCCCCCCAACATTTCTTTTACGGTTTTGATGCTTTTAAGGAATTTTTGATTTATTTATTTTTATATTTGTGTTTGTTTGTTTTCTAGTTTTTTTTTCTTCTTCCAAATGACGTTCTTTCAAGATTTTCCCCCCCAGGCCAGAGTTTGAATTTTTGTTTATATTTTTGATGCTTTTTAAAATTCTTTCAGTAAAAAAACAACAAAATTTGGGGCCAGTTAAAAAGCGATTTGGGTACGTAGACTTTTTTTTTTTTTTTCCATTCGCCTGACCGGACAAGTAAAAAAAACAAGGAAAAAAACACTAAAAGCGGAACTATGGCTACCTGGTGATATTCTTTAGGATGTTATGCATCTCAGCGATGTCCTCGCTGGACACAGTTTTAATTACAAAGTGGTGGTCTAGTGGACAGGAAGCGGTTGCCGAAGCGACCCTGGGAGTCGCTATTGAGTGTGGGCGCTCCTCGTCAGAGAGTTCTGCCAAAACAAAAAAAGACAGTTACATCCTTACATCAAAGTAGACATTTTACACTTCCACAGACCACTTTTGTCTTAAAATAATTTTATAATTTCTTTTATCAAATGTGTTCATCTTTATTTCAAAAAATAAATAACAATACAAAAATTATAAATATAAAACACAACAAGGGGGTAGCACACACCATAAGGAAAAGCAATATTATGAAGTGCACAAAATAAATATTCAATCGGTCCAAAAAGTAGCGGGATGAAGCGAAGCTTGTTTTATTTTCCCCACCCCCCCATTTCGTTTGAGTCCTGTGACCAGAAGGTACCTGGTAGTCCTGGTCATCGATGCAGAACCTCTCCCTCAGGTTTCGAACACCATGGGACAGTACTCCTTGAACTTAAATCGACCTAGGCAGTTTCTCTGACAAGGAGAGAAGAGGGTAACAAAGAGTCAGAAAAACAAACAGGAGCTCAGAGGCTCATCGCTGAAAATGAGGAGGAAGACTGATGTTTGTTTGGGAAAAGGTTTGCTTGCTTTTGGATTTCTGCTATTGTGTGAATCCTACACAGACTACAATGCAATTCGAGTTGGCATTTTACAGCTTTGAGCTCATTTCCCAAACACATTTGTCTGTTAGCAGGGTTACGATTGTCATGAGACTTGGGGAAAAGTGTAGCATGGGCCGAGGAAGAATCCCTTCAATTTTGGAATGGATCCAAATCACAGGGTGGATACGTCATTTTTTTGTCACTTTTAATACATTGCACGATAGGGCATTTGTACTGCATTCATGAAGTCGTCAGAATAACCGGGTAACATTAGTTCCCGATTGGGAAAAATTCATGTGAGCGCCAAGTCGTAACGTTAACATTGGCAGATAGGGAAGGCCCTGGCGGAGGTCCGCGCTGCCTGAGTGCTCTTCTAGTCTACTTGTGAGCATACTTTTTAGTTTGGCTGCCATTTGGCAGGATGAGAAGTGCCCAAATAGCAAAGTAAACCCTAACACTGGTTTCTTTGCGATTCGTGTTGCAAAAAAACAAACAAATTTCATCTCATGTGAACTTAAGCACTGACATCATTTCCGTTCAGTTAAAGCCAGATGTCTAAAATGTCAACAGTTAATAGAGATGTTATTAAACATACATGGTAATGTGAATCTCTCCGAAAAACCTAATCACTACAAAATATGGCAGAGCTGCAATGTGAGATGCAAAGACATTTGAATTGCAGCCAAAATCAGAGAGTTCAGTGTGGCTTATCTCTTGCTTTTAAATAGCAGATTTCCAATGCAAGTTATAATCTTTCGCATTTTACATTTCAGCCCTTATATTTGTTGGGAGAATAGATTTTTGGGTTGCGGTAAATATTGGTTGGTTTTGAGTCTGGCTATTAGCATTTGATATGCAAGTTCTCAACAGCAACGAGAGACTTTTTGGAAACTGTAAATGAGCAACAAAGAGAAAGACACCATTGTGTGCCTAAACTGTAGGTGCATCTCTCAGAAGCTACAGGATTATCGAAATAATGTGGCATGACAACTAGGGCGCACGTTATACTTTTTTTTTTTTTTTATAAATCGTAATTGCGATTTCAACTGGCTCGATAAAAACATTAGTCTAGTAGCCAGCCCATAGAGCCCCATTGTGAACCCGGAAATGTTGAGTACACCAAAGTTTATTGCAGAAATGTGAAGTATGGGTCCCCAGTATACAGAAAATGACGGATGCTATTTGCATATGTTGAGCAATTTGCATAGTTAGCATAATTAGCATTAGTAGCTTAATCGTCCAGTTTGACCACATATTTGCACTGTATGGCCAATTTCTACAATATGTAAGTGGTTTTAGAGGATGCTGATTTCTTTCTGGCATTTTGAGATTTCAAAGAGCTAATTTTAGGACTTATTGTGATTTATTTAGGTAAGTTCCAATTACTTTCAGGCGTAATTATAGGTTATTTTTAGGTTAAAAACCAATCTTACATTTCAGAATTTAGCAGAATTGGCCAGGTCGACACTAGATTTGGCACTGTGCCATCAGTTTCTACAATATTGGAATGATTAAGAGGTTTAAGAGGACGTTAAATCAATTCTGGCACTTTCAGACTTCAAAATGGTAATTCTATAACAAATTTGGATTCATTTAGACACATTTTTTATTAACTCAGGACGTTTAGGTTATTTCATGGAAAACACTATAACCTTACATTTCAACTCTTGCTCTTTGATGTGAATGTTGATGACCTAAATTTGTTGACATTTTTTGAGGTTAGGTCATGTTTTCCTGCAAATAAGATGTGGCAGCTAGCTGTTGTGTTGTAATAAGTATGTAGTAAAGCAAGGGAGCATAGTCTAGTTTTAAGTAGTTGAAACATTTTTATTATGGAAAACGTAATCATTAAAGAAAGTAGTTTCACCAAATAGCATTCATCCTTAAACAGAACGCCGCCGTTATTAGCTCATAGCCATATCGAACAAGCTAATCAAAACCACCAAAACTTTAAGGAACAATAATTTTGGTAAACATAACTAAGTTGTGTGCTCTGCAACAGAGCTGTTGGTAAACGATGTTCTGCGCTGTGCAAGATGTTCACGCATGCACAGATGATACCATGATGAACGTGGATTTATGACCTTACGATACTGCACAATCTGTTCCCGTAGATAGTTAAAGAAAGTCCGTTCACCGCCACTGGAAAGCTAACTGTAGTTTAGCTGACAGCTAATTCAGCTAACCACCAGCTGAGAAAGCATGTAAAAGACCCTCAAAACTGAAAATAACTGTTGAAAATATAACAGCTGTTACGTCAGTTCTACTTGTGCTCATTAAGGAAGTTTTCCTCGCCACTGTTGCACTGTTGCTTGCTCTGGAGGAAACTACTAGAACTGTTGGGACCTACTCTATCTGTAAAGTGTCTCGAGATAGATACTCGTTATGAATTGATACTATAAATAAAATTGAATTGAATTTAAAACAATCACTCGAAACATGGTCGTTATTATTACTGTAAAATCTTAGTTTAGCTGTAGCTTGCTTTTCGTACTGTTTACTTTGAATAACGTTATTTTAGGCTGAATCAAACTGTCAGCTAGGATTAGTCAAAATAGCTGTTAGCTAAATAGCATCAGCTTGCCGGTGCAGGCTAACCGTTCTCTTAGCTAATTCATGGTTCCAGTCTGCCATACCCAGCCACCAGATGTTGTCATTGCGTCCCAGCTCATTTATCGTGGTTTGGCCATCGTCTGGACAGTGGTGCATCTTGCAGCCAGCATAGGACGTCGGCTTAATTGTTACGACACCCAAACATTTGTGGTCTTTGACAGATATTGCAGGTGTCTGCAAAGGACCATGAGAGACATAGAAGAGCAGGACAGGCCCACAGAGTACAAGCTCTCATTGACTACACCTCTACCTAGTCGAGACAAAGTCTGAAAGACAAGCACAACAAACAAAGGCTGAGCAAACTCTGTGTACTTTCAATGTAGGAAATAATATCATGATGGTCAGTAAAGCTGACAGCATTGCCACTCATGATGAGGCGGATATATCACTTATAACTTACATGTTGTCAGACATGGGGCTCAACTGTTCACATTCTCAGTGATGACACAGATGTCTTTGTGCTTATGCTTTATTGGTGTTAGAAGGCTGGTATAATAACTAACCTACAGATAAAATGGCACAATTCTCAGCATAAATGCCATTGCAGAGATCTGGGTGACCAATGTGGTTCCATTCGGCCATGCATGCTCTTTCGGGATGTGATTCCACCTCATATCCTGTTGGGAAGGGGGAAGGTGTCTGCACTCATGCCATAAGAGTCGTTCCTGGTAAGCTCCCACTGCATTGGAGAGGCAGAAGCCCCAAAGTTTACAGATCACAAAAGCAACAAGGGCTTTCTTTCTGGCTCTGTACAATCAGAGGAACTTTGTAACCCTTGAATGCAGCCAGGTATGGAATTTACCAAAAACGCGCCAAAGGTCCCCAGCACTGAAGTCACTAGCTTGCCTTCATGGAAGACGGGTCCCCCTACAGGCATGTATGGAGGAAAGCAGCAGACCATCTTTACT
>NW_022604299.1:0-176193 GCF_008692095.1 Etheostoma spectabile
TCTTTTTCGGACCATTCTCTGTAAACCCTAGAGATGGTTGTGCGGTGAAAATCCCAGAGATTAGCAGTTTCTGAAATACTCAGACCCCCTTCTGGCACCAACAATCATGCCACGTTGAAAGTCACTCAAATCACCTTCTTCCCCATACTGATGCTCGGTTGAACTGCAGGAGATTCTCTGACCATGTCTACATGCCTAAATGCCTGAGTTGCCGCCATGTGATTCTGCTTAGAAATTAAGTGTTACGAGCAGTTGGACAGGTGTACCTAATAATGGCCGGTGAGGTATATCTTAGTTTATTTAGATACCCAACATAGTTATACTACGTACACTGTATAACAATACATTACGTGTTTCTTTATTTCATCTTACATTTTGCTAGCCTGTTTGTAGTATATTGTTTTTACAATTATCTTTGTTTAATATCTGTGACTCATTACTATCTAAGTACTGGTCATTATGTTTTCTCCCAGTTTCACCCTTTGTTACTCAAATAAATTGTTTACAAGATCCGGTCGCCAGTGCTTGATGGTGGAAGGTGTTTTCTGCTGGTCAGATTGCACAGCGTTTACGTACGTGAAGACATAATTTTCATGGTAAGTATTTCCAGGTAATCTCTGCACTCTAATCTCTGCACCTCTGTTATTCTAATATTACCATGTAATAAAAATTGAAACAGGCAGTTTTGCATTTTCCCCACTGATTCATGGTGTTTGACAGTAACTACCAGAGCATTTCCAGGTGATCACTACACCTCTGTCTTACTACGTATAAAATAGAAAACAGTATTTTTGCATTTTCACCCACTGATTCATGGTTTTTATTTCAGAAACTACCGGTTAATCATTTCCAAATATCACTACACCCTGTTATTGTATACATTACCATGTATTAAATCGAAACAGCAGTTTTGCATTTGTCCCCACTGCCTTCTAAATCTCTACCAATGCTCCATGCCAGCCTCTAAATGCGCCATTTCTAAACAATATAACCAACAATATGTTAAATTAAATTTGATAGATGTAACTCCTGATGGTCTAATGGCTAGGATTTGGCGCCTCACCGCCGCGGCCGGGGGGTTCAATTCCCGGTCAGGGAATGCTCAGGACTGACAGATACAGATTTAAAAGAGTACGTTTTTGGTTGATTTGTCAAATTCTTCCTCATTAGTTTAACGTTTTAAAGAGTACCATTTCTTTAAGCACCCCGACAGTGGATGTATCCTTTATTCCTCATTGATGGGTATAAACACTTCATCTGCCTCTATCTCAATAACATTCTTTTCATTTTTTCAACAGTAACTAACACCCCTAACCACATTTTAACTGAAACCAATGTATGTGAGTGTCAAGTAATGTTATGTTGATTCAGGTACAATTTTGACATTTAGTACAATGCAAAGGTGCATAACAGATTTTTTTTTCTACAACTGGAGCGATGCAAAGCAGGGGTGGTCAACTAGTCAAGGAACAGCAAGAACTTGGTATTTAAGAATACAAACTGACTATGTGACAGATGTGTAATCTGTCATCCTGCCTTCTGAAGCTCTAGCCAGGCGCCATTCCTCACCTAAAAAATGTGAGGTATTCCAGTAAGTGAAAGAGAAAACACATCTACAAAGATAACTTGATAGATATACTCCCTGATGGTCTAGTGGCTAGGATTCGGCGCTCTTACCGCCGCGGCCCGGTTCGATTCCCGGTCGGGAATGGTCTGGGACTTGAGAGACTCAGGTGTGATGTTTAAAAGAATAAGTTCCGGACTTGATTTTGATTGGTGTCAAATTCTTCCACATTAGTTTAATGAACTGACAACATCAGTTATATGGCTTACAGTCTCAAAGACGCACACAATCTCAACTGGTTATCCTTTAGACAGCTAGTCTCTTTTTCTTTTCTCTCCTTTTTGTCTCTGTCTGGCCTTATGTATTGCTTGTATTAGATCAAGTGACCTGCATACCAATGACCGTAAAGATAATATACTGGTACATGGTTTTCAGACTGTACCTTCTGATAGAGGTAAAGCCACTTGGGTTATCTTTGGCTGCTCTATATTTACCTGCAGAAGGATAAATCCCAGAGTTGGCTCACTCCAGATTATTTAAGCAACAAACGTCCCTGGGTGGACTTGAACCACCATCCTTTCGGTTAACAGCCGACTGCGCTGACCTATTGCGCCACAGAGACTGCATACTTTGATGTTTTTTTTATTTCTGATTCTGATGTAGAGATGGACAAACGACTCAAAAGCATAATACTTCTTGCCGTGACATAACAAGAAACAGTAAAAAAAAGAGGTAGGCGAGATAGAGTTCAAGACCCTTTTTTCAGGACACCCAAACTTTGTCGCTCAATATGGCAGGAATTCTATGCATCCGGGGCCAATGTTTTACCATTTCATCCACTACGGGCCCCTAAGGACTTTACATGTGTCGACAATAAAGATGCTCACAAAACGCTGCACTTGGAATTGCGTTTCTCATGCACATTCATGTCCTCTTAAATACAAAGAACTGCTAAGTTCTTTATTCCCAATATCAACTCTTAGACATTAGTTCCAAATGAAAATACTAGTTGCAGAAGTGGGATTTGAACCCACAACTCCAGTGGGGATTGCGACCTGAACGCAGCGCATTGGACCTCTCGCGGCCATCCTGACTGATCCAACAAATCTTCAGTAGGACCTGTCTCAAATTATTATATATAATAAACATGTCATGATATAGTAGGTTCTCAGTCATGAGAACCTGCTATATCATGACATGTCTGACGGGGCGCTACCTATACCATCCAAAGACCGAGACTGCAGCAATATGTTCAATGCCCGTATATGTTTAATGTATTCATAGTTTCGTTATTTTCACATGTTTATTCTTCTCATCGGGTAGGATTGCATTTTTCTTAGGCGGCATATTCCCCTGGGCCTGGTGGTATCTGGGCTGCACCAAGCACCTGGGATGTCAGGCTTTAAATCCCCACCTCTGAAAAGTGCCGCTTCTTAGCCGGATTATGTCTGGCCATGTCATAAATAATAGAGGCGAGGCCTCAAAACTGAGAATATTTGGGCGTGTATTTAAATTACAATCGTTTCTAGCCGCTGCATTTATCAATGTACGATCATTCTTACGCTCTGATTGGTGTGATACGAACGGTTCATGAATCTCACGTGAAGCCAGTCGTACGTTAGGTTAATAAATGAGGGCCATTAGCTCTAAGGATGTGCTTCAATACATAACTGAAGTGGACACACTAAGGAGTAGCACAATGTTGCAATCTGTTTACCTTGTCATAAGCTAAAGCCTTTTCCCAAGCTAAAAGAAAACAAGGCGCTCTTCTGCAAAAGCACAGCTGGGAGTGCTTGAGAGTCCTTTGAGGTGCAGCGTGATTTTAGGCTGAGATGGTTCGGTGTGTTAAGGTGTGAGCCCAAATAGTCGTTGAACGACAAAGACAAGACAGCGATCAGGTGATAGAACCGGGGTATTGATGTCCCATCCATGCAACCGATGGATATGATCAAAACCTGTTAACATCACTGGAAAGTCAGCATTACTACAGGATCCTGACAGGGTAGTGGATGTCAATTTTTTAATCTGCCAGAACATGACTTGCCACTTTTCATGGGCTGTCAAAAACTTGTCCAGCAGTTATATCATGATTCATCTCACCATGGAGATCAGAGTCAGCAGAGGATGGCTTCAATCCCCTCAACCTCTCCTTAGCACCATGGAAGCTTCCATTGTGCTAATCTGCTGAAATTCACCCCAGATGGGACCTAAACTAACAATCCCTGGCTTAGGAGGCCAGGGCCTTATCCATTAGGCCACTGGGGCTTTACATCTCCAAAGCATCCCCATCACCAGTTCAGGAGAAATACATATACAGTTCTGGAGACGTAATGAAACAGTAACCTTGACCTTTGACCTCCAAAATTGAAATCAGTTCATCCGCAACTCCTAGTGGTTATGTATTTTAAATTTAAAGTGCTTCCCTCTAGGCGTTAAGAGATATTGCATTCACAAGAATTGGATGGACAGACATGAGGACACAGTCACCTTGACATTGAACCTATGACCTCCAAAATCTCATCATTGATTTGCGAGTTCAGATGAATGTTTTTGCAAACTTTGAAGAAACACAAACATGGGCGTTGTGATAAGAGTCTATCGTTGTTTCTGAAATCAACAATACCTTCTAAAGTTGAATAGCTATTGCGTACCTGGTAATATTAGAGAAGAGCTCTCGTTGGCACTGTAGGCGGACAATTTAGAAAATTAAGTTACTTTAAACTTTACACTGTTACATCTCCTCTGAATCACCATCTGCAAATTTCCAAGCCTCGTTGGCATGCCGACCACTATCTACAGGAGGTAAATCACTGGCTAGCTATGCAGGACTACCTCATACCTTTTACCAGGTTCAAGTGGTTAGTAGTTATGGTCAAATGAAGCTTCATTAAGCTTTCTGAACAATGGTCTTCATTTCCACATACATTGTTTTTATTAAGATTGACGACCAAATTGTTAGTTTTTCTGAAATTTTGCAAACCATTGCAATGCCTTTCATAGCCTCGTTGGCGCAGTAGGTAGTCTCATAATCTGAAGGTCGTGAGTTCAACCCTCACATGGGGCAGGTGTTTTAAAAAACAAAAAAACACTACTGCTGCTAAAAATACAGTGACAGGTGGTTGAATACTGGCACAAGCACATTAATGGAATTTGTCATTCTTTGGTTATTTCTGAGATTGATACAATGAAAGGAATTATTTAAGAGTCGTAGCAAACCAATGAAAAGGGTTATAGAACATATGTGGTATGTCCTTAGACATACTATCCAAGCAGGGAGATGAGTACAGAGATTTGGGTGCTAGCAAGATGGATGTAGGTTGCCCATTGTTCATTTAGACGTACCAGCAACATTGTTATGATACAACCTGCTTGAAAAACAGCCACAATTCTTTTTAAAGACTTGCACATGGAACACACATGATATGACATTGTCTGAAGAGTTCAGGCATGTCAAATGGACAACTCATCTAGCAGAATGTACAGCTCTACACCTGAACAGGGACTTAAACCCTGGACCCTCAGATTAAAAGTCTGATGCTCTACCGACTGAGCTACCCAGGCTTCAAAAGCAATTGGCTGTGGAAAAAACAATCTCCTGAACTACAAATTAAAGTGCAAGTTAATTTAGACCATTAAGCTGTTGCCATAATCACAGTCTTCTGGACAGAGGGATGGTAGACCACGATTTGCACATTGCCTGAGAACACCAAATGTTATTGCACAAACTGGTTGAAAATTGGCTAAATTGACCAAAACGGTTAAAAAGCTCAAAGTCACAACTCATCATGGCCACTAGCAGACTGTGAACATCCTGCAAACCTGCATGACAGATGACAATAGCGAGCACTTCATACATATCCCAGAATCAAGCTGTTGCCTTACCAGGGACTTGAGCTGTGGTATTCTTTTTCGCTGAAAACGTTGATAACCTATTGCAATTTGTGGACAAATAAACTTCATTGCTGGTGAATACAATAAAACAACTCTCCCTCTTGATCCGCTTCCTCTTGACGGGAAAATCCACCAGATGACTTGCCATCCAAGCAGGGAGATCAGCACACTATGTGTGTCTGTGAGTCTTGTGTCAAGATTCTTCGAGGTAAGGAGGAAGCTCACATAAATGATAGTTGCAAGGTCTACCAAATGTTTAACTTTGCAACCCGTAACCCTTTTGTTGCCACTGTCCCTCAAAATGTGACTCCCAAAATTCCCCTGAGTGTGAACATAATAAGTTATTTACACTGCTGAAAAGCAATTCACAATTTTAAATTACCTGCACTGCTAAAAGCATAATAAAGAAAATGTAAAATATTTCAATAAAATGAAATAGTTTAATTTTTTAGAGATATTTTATTTTTCCATTTCATTTCTATGCTTCTGTAACATGAACAAACAATTTTATTCACCCACAGTAGCACTACTGCTGTTGTTTTACAGCAGACTACAGCAAATTCAAAAAATACAGTAAATAAATGTAAATTAAATGTTACTACCCATAATGCAATGCATATTACAGTAATGAACCGGAAAAGAAAGTTATCGTATTTTACGGTAAGTAACTGTAGAAATTATAGCAAAGTCTAACCGTGTTGGGAATGTACATAACTACAGCTCTGATTCAATACCAATGTCAGAGATCATACAGATCTTTCTGCAGACCTTCACCGGCTAAATACCAATTCCCATACCGGGAGTTGAACCCAGGCCACCTGGGTGAAAACCAGGAATCCTAACCCCTAGACCATATGGGACTGACCACATATTAATAACAGGGATTTCATAAATCAATTAATGGTCTGGCTGGAAACAGGCCCTCTCTTGAACATGAATGAAGAAGCTTCTTGAGTAAGTTTTATCTTGAAGCTTTTGAGTGTTCTTTAGGTTTTTATCTGCTTTAACTATTACCGGACAGCGGGGGCACGGAGCAGAGCAGAGCGGCCGATAGGGAGGAATCCTCCTCCGTGTTCAGCTCCATGTTGAACTGGCGGTAAAAAACTTAACGTCGGAACTTTATGACAGGACGAATAAATCCATCAAATCAAGTCCCCCATAATCAGCATGTGGCCTTGTTTTATTTCAGGTAGTCAGCATGGAGCTGTTCCACATTCCCAGACATTTAAAACAAGTCAATCATTGGCGTTATTCTACGAGTCAGATGAATAAATCAGCTGTTTGCTATTTGAGCTGCTCTGTTTCCTGCTGCTCCGTCATTCTTTAGTGTCCTCTGGAAACAGGTTGCTGTCCTTTATGTTTCTTTTGGATGACATCATCAGTGTCTTTGCTTTAGTCTGAAGAAACTCCAACAGATTTAAAACCACGTGCAGTCACAGAAAATACAAACAGGGAATAGAAATGTCAGACAAAGAATATGAAATGAAAAGTCCCTAAAGTAGGAAAATATAATGTTAATCTACCAAACAACAATAACTGGAGAGCATCCAATTAAACATGGCCGACTTCCAGTATGTCGGTAATGAAGAGAGGAATGTTTGGACATATTAAAGATTCTTTTTTTTTTTAACCTTCATTTAACCAGGAACAATCCCATTGAGCTACAGTAATAAAACATAAAAGACAGGACAATGGTTCCATACTACACCACAAATCTCTATAGATACTACAACACAAACAAGACATTACACTTAACTTAAGCTAATGCAGACATCCAACTTAAAGGGCACTTAGTTAAAAGCAATTACACTGTTCAGGCAGAGTTGACTTTAAAAGGTTTTAAACCGAATTTGAACTAAAGTCCAAATTCAGGCCTTCCACACATTGGTTGTTAAACCATGGACCAAATCGCTGTGTAGTCTCACAATGCTAAAACGTTTTGTTTTCCAACTGTTGGAAGTTTTGGATATTTAAAGGGTTCAAAAGTGTGTTCAAAGGTTAAAAGTAATAGCCCTAGAGCAGCCATGCCACGTCAAGGCCCAAATGAGAAAGCAGCTAGACTGAACATTGCTGTTTCTGTTCATCCTGATGTCCTTAAACATGTATTTTCTAAATTATAGAAAAGATCACGTGACCGGTGTTTGCAAGGGTGGCTCAGAGCTGAGGCTCCGCACCCGTCTCATTTTAGAGACAGATACAGCTTTATTTGTCACGCCGCCACACGCTCGCCTGAAAAGGATTAATGCAGAGAGCAACATAGTATATAGTACATAACAACATAATGCTCAGGACAACACACAGTACATGTGGTCACATGAAGGGATTTTTTTGAAGTGGCTTGGGAGGGTGAAAGAACAAAAGAAAAAGGTTTCCGAGGCAGACAGTTCAAAGGGGGAGGAATAGGGGTGGGTAGCGTGTGATCATATAGTGAGTGTGTGTATGTGGAGTATGAGGCGTCAGACTGTGACTTAGTGCAGGGGTCCCCAAAACTTTCAGCCCACGACCCCCAAAGTAACGGTCCAAGTGACTTGCAACCCCCCCCATTATAAATGTATATAAACGTTGCGCGCAACCGCGCACGCACTATAGGCGTATCCAAACACGAGCATATTGACAACACAAAATAACACACAAAATAACACAACAGTTTTATCTTGTGTTGAAATCATGGCTAACATATGCTATTTCTAATTGTTTTTACATTTTTATTTTATTTCTGGAAATCAACTTGCGACCCCCACTCTCTGGCTTGCGACCCCCCTGTGGGTCCCGACCCCCACTTTGGGAATCACTGACTTAGTGGAATGTCTGCAGGCGCTAAAAGACAGGCCTCGCTGCCGTTTCCCGAGCACAGAAGTCTTCCAACATGGCGAACGCTAGCGGAACATTGTTGCCTGGAAAGGTCCTGGAAATGCAACAAATTTACTTCAATCAGCAGTCCACGACGCATTGAAGGAAGCATTGCTGCAACACATCAGGACAGAGATTGAGAGGCAGGGAGCTACGGTACGGGACCTGGTGCAACAGCCCGACCTGGTGCAGAGAGACAACAGGCAGATAAAGGGGGATAAGGGTTGCTCAGAGCTGAGGCTTTACACCCTCCTCTGCTTTTTACAATAAAAACCAGGTCATTCTTTTTCATTCAACGTCAGTCATTTTAGTTATTACCATAGGTATTTGGTTCCACTTAGTGGAACGCCTGCAAGCGCAATAAGACAGGCCTCGCTGCCATTTACATTGATAACCAGAAGAAATTTGAGTTTAAGCTATCCAAAATGGAGGACAGATTGAGATACAACAATGTTCGCATTTTTGGACTGAAAAAGACGACCCAGTGGGATTCCTGCAGAAACAGCTACTGGTTTGGATTCCCTCCTTACAGAACAGGGCCACCATCAACATGGACAGAGCACACAGAATCAATGCACGGGTACAATGACACAGGCTACAGTGCTTTCACCGTCCAACAGCGCCAGGAATGTATAGGAGTGCAGCGTAAATTACATGCTAAAGGCATCTCAAACTTTCTTTTTTATCCAGCCACCCTGAAAGTAACCTGCGGAGGGAGAACGCTCACATTCACTACAGCAAAGAATCTGGACATGTTCTGTCGGGAGCTGGATAAAGATGATGAAGGGACATCCATGCAGGCGCTTCAGCAGCTGTGGATTAGTCTGGAGTCTGGAACACTGTGCTAGGTTGACTTGAGGGCACTGTAAGTAAGAGTGGGATCCAAGCTTTAAAAGGAACATTTAAGTAGGATGTGTGTTCAATTTATAAACTATGTTTATTACTCTCATTAGGCTGGTGTGCTTTTTTAGCTGTGGACTTTATGGTAAAAAACTAATAATTTATGTGAATGTCGGTAACAAACAGTGGAGGGCAGCAATACCCTATTGCAGCAACTAGTCTGCCTAATTCAAAGCAGAAGAATGTGTTTCCTTTGATAGTGTTTTAATGCAAACACGTTATATTTCCTAATCTTAAATTGTCGATACTTGGTGTCAGCCTTCAATGAGGAGAGAAGATCAGAATATAAGAACACAGCTATCAGGGCATGAGGAGGAGGAGGAGGAAACAGCTTGGCTCTGAAACATGTTCACAACGAGGCAGAGTGAATGAGCTGGTGATTTTTAAGGCTAATACTGTGAGAAAACCTTTTCCCACACTGATCACACCAGTACGGCTTCTCTCCAGTGTGAACACGCCGGTGTCTTTCAAGGTTACCACTCAGAGAAAACCTTTTCCCACATTGATCACAGCTGTATGGCTTCTCTCCAGTGTGAATGCGTTGATGTGTTTTGAGGGCACCCTGTTGTGTGAAAGCTGCCCCACATTGATCACACCAGTACGGCTTCTCTCCAGTGTGAACACGCCGGTGTCTTTCAAGGTTACCACTCAGAGAAAACCTTTTCCCACATTGATCACAGCTGTACGGCTTCTCTCCAGTGTGAATGCGTTGATGTGTTTTTAGGTGTCCCTGCTGTGTGAAAGCTGCCCCACATTGCTCACAGCTGTGTAGATTCTCTCCAGTGGGAACTCTCTGATGAAGCTTTAAATGTCCAGATGTTGTGAAGGATTTCTCACAGTGCTGACAGTGGTGACGTTTGGGTCCCTCTCCTCTCCGTTTCTAAAGCAACCGACAAACAGAGAAAGTTAGTGAACAGCCTTCTTTAAACCCTGGATTTTCTCTTACTCACAATTTTAACTCTTCATACAAATTATGACAAAATTAAGGAAAATATTGCTGACATGTATTGCTGACATGTTTTAATGAAAGCAAATGCACTTTTTATGTCTTGATATATTCTAAATCTTCCAGACAAACTTTAATGAAACAACTGCAACGCTGTTATGAAACAAGAGAGTGTGGCAGATGATGGTGGACCACCTGAATGCGTAAGCAGTCTACAAATATAATTTGAGCACTTTAAAAGTTAGCAGAAGATTATGTTAATCAGGAAATTACCATTAAGATAAAATAAAAAATCTTATCTACAATGCTAGAATATGATGAATACCTTTACCATAACCTTACAAAGAGGGGGGGGGGGGGGGGGACTTCTAGCAAGCATAACCTTCTATGCATCAGTGGCCTCCCATTGAACCACATCCTCAATTGAATGCACACAGCTTCTTTTGCACTGTGGCCAAATATAACTTTAACTGATGATATTCTATAATCATGTCTACAACAAAAGAAATATCTCAACACAATATGCATTTATGATCATTAAATGAAGAAATCAGTGCCTGTGTCGCCGAGTCGAAGTGTAGAACTAACTAGGCGTTTTTTAAACTGCATCAACAGCTCACAATGTTTCGTTTTTACTTTATTGGCCTATATGAGTGAAACATTACAATTTACCAACACATGAATTGATCATTGTGAATGATGTGGGACTTCCAGCTGGACACCCTAAAATGCACCAGAATGCGGGAAATCGTGTCTACAAAATTAAAAAAGAAACCCCAGAACCCCCCCCCCCCCCAGCACAAAGAGCCCCACCGAGAATATTTTTCACCAGCCGCCACTGTCATATAATAATATAAACAAAAACCCTTGAGGTGTCCTCGTCCTGTTGTTTCATGAGTGTACAGTAGTCTTCACTATATAGTAACTGGTCCAGTGAACTAAGACTATAAATAAGGAGGATTGGACATTATAATTGTAGAATCATCCCAAATTATAGTCCCGGTTTATTGGAAAGAACACACACTGTGTGCTAAGAATGGCAAATACAATGCACATGGAAAAGGGAAATACTGTTATTCTCATGAATACAAAAAGAGATGTGCTGGTCTCTGGCCAGTCTGCTGCTGTTAGAACCGTTATAGAAACACGTGTAGAGGATGTTATATATTATCCTTCATCACTGACTCATTAAGAACTGTATCAGCCTTTTCTTATGATCTCAACAACTGTCATACTATATTCAACAGACTTCTACCAACAATATGACCAATAGTTTATTAGTCTTCATAGAGGCAACGTAACAGCACCAATGACTGTCATATGGATATTTATTTAAATAATGATCACAATGTTAAAATAATATCAGGACTTAACTGAACAGCAGAAGGCTCCTGTTTTATTTTAATGCAGGCTAATTATAACAATAAGAAGGTAAAAGCACTGCTGAGTGAACAAAGGCTGCAGGATTTATAAATCCTGGCTGTTAGCCTGGTCAGGAGTAGGCTAGCTGTTAGCCTGGCTGTTAGCCTGGTCAGGAGCAGGCTAGCTGTTAGCCTGTCTGTTAGCCTGGTCAGGAGCATGCTAGCTCTTAGCCTGGCTGTTAGCCTGGTCAAGGGCAGGCTAGCTGTTAGCCTTGTTTATACATCCAGAAACCCTAAAAAACCCCGGCCTAATCCACTATCTAGGTCTTGTGAATAGGCCTCTTAGTTTAGACTGGCTGTTGTGTCCTGAACACTGACCTGAACATGGCTGGTACCATAGGCCGGGCCTGCTGCTGGTCCTCTGGGGACCTGGTTGGTCCACTGCTCCGGGTTCTGGTCCTCCTCCATTCCTCTTTTGTACTGAACTCCAGCAGATCTCCACAGTGACAGCTGGACCAACTCTGGATTCTGTTGAGTACAAATCAAAGCAGGCAGAGATGTTTAGATGCTTTCCTCACATCCACAGGGTCTGATACTGGGCTCGGTGTTGGTGTCCACCTCGTCCTGGTCTTACTGGAGGGGGGGTGGGGGTGGGGTGGGGTGGGGTGGGGGGTGTGGGGGGTGGGGGCAAACCAACTCAACCAGTTCTACAACAGCTTTAATTGCCCTGCTTCTGCTGCAATGGCCTGCCCAACCCCCATCACCCCCACATACTACAATCTGTTCATGGCATGCCCCTCCCCACCCTCACTCACCCCCAACCCTTGTCTTGGTAGTGAGTTCATCATCAGACACTAACACATGCAGAGCAAGTACATTTCAGCAGTTGTCCACCGCTGGCTAAATAAATAAAAGAATGGGAGTTTTGGAATAGATATTCAGCACTAAGTGGTACTTTCTAATGCTGAATGAGCTCTATCTGGAGGAAAAAAGAGTTGCCCCAAAGAAAGTTATTGGACTCTAATCGACCACTCATAGACTGTTAATGGCATACATTGGGATGATGGTTGTCTATTCATGAAGCCATTCATTACTTACAATAGTCAAGACCACTGAAACTTGATCAAAAAGAAGGTGGAGTTGAGTGGAAATGGCTGCATTCAGTATTTAAGATGGAAAATCTGTGTAAGGAACCACTTCCACTACTTCTATATCACAACACAGAAGATGCCAGAAGAAACATCGGGACTATGGAGAAGATCATGAGCAAAGAAGGTTGCTTACTGTAAGACTTTGACATTGGTCTAACTCAAGCATTGGCATTGGATTGATCTTAGTTAATGCTCCTCACGCCACAGCACCCCCATGAGTATTATTCACAAACAAAACAACAAACTTACTCTCATTCAGGAGCCACAGAAGAGCGGTGCAAATATTTCATCAGAGTGATGGCTTGTGGTAAGAAATTGGTCCTGACTCCGTTGGTTTTGGCGTAAAGCAGCGCTTACCAGAGGGGAGAAGCTGGAACAGGTTGTGTCCGGGGTGAGATGGGTGTCCGGAGTGAGATGGGTGAGAGTGCGCGAGGCCATCCGTCGTCACCTGCACACTTGATGAGTGTCATCGGTGGAAGTCTAAACCAGTAATTCCCAAAATGGCTGACCTAACAGCGTGCAGCCCACCTGCACCTATGAAAGCCAGCATTCCACTCCACTGGTATAGACTGTTTTCAGCCACATATAATGTTATAAGACAACATCCCATGTCACTTTTGTGCTCTGTAAAAGCAGGCAACTGGTAACTTTGTTGCACCTGTTATGAATCACTAGTCATATGCATATAATACACTTCATTAATTGAGAACCAGGCACTGCTGGGATTTGGACCCAGGATCTCCTGCTTACAAGACAAGCGCTTTAACCACTAAGCTACAGCGCCTTCTACAGAAAAGCCTATCTGGCAAGAATACAATGAGCTAATGAACAGGGTTGCTTCCATCCATCCATCTTCGTCCAGCAGCTCCAGTAGGGGAACCCTACGAACTCCGGCAAATGAAAACAGCTGGACGTGTCCTTGAGCGACGCCTCAGGACTCATTGTTTATAGGCAGGCCTACCGAGAACAACAGAAGTCCTATGCAAGGACCTTGAGAAATGAGAGACCCTTTCCCCACAGCCCTGGTAAAATCCAACCTCCATGCCATAAGTCCCCTCATCACAAAGGTCATTAACCACTCCCTCCGGTCAGGCCATGTTCCATCAACACTGAAAACAGCTGTTATCATGCCATTTCTTATGGAAAGCCATGGAAAGCTTAAAACACAGTCCTAATTTAGTCCTCCTCAACAGTCAACATAGCGTTTGCTGTGTGGCGGGTCTGTTTTTATTCCTCCCATGTTAACAGTATTGACCAATACGGTAGGTATTCTAACCTCAGCTGACACGCTCACGTCATGCAGGCAGTGTGCAGGAGCCCTAAGCTTCCAAGGTAAGACTGAAATTCATGATAATAAAAACTTTATAATCTTCACACTAAAGTTGCAACAACACCTCCAACAAAAGGCTTTTATTCGCTTTACATGGACATATGTAATGTTATGGTACAAAACAACATCACATGTCACTTTAGTGCTCTAGAAAATCAGGCTATAACTTTGTTGCACATGTTAAGTATCAGGAACCATGTGGAAACACTTCATTAAGTGATAACCAGGCACTGCTGGGATTTGGACCCAGGATCTCCTGTTCACGAGACAGGCGCTTCAACTACTAAGCTACAGCGCCTCCTGTAGCAAAGTTCATCTCGCAAGAATACAATGAGCTAGTGAAAAGGGTTCCCTCCATCCATCCATCTTTGTCCAGCAGCTCCAGCAGGGGACCCCAAACTCCACTTTGCCGAGCCACATCATCCAGCTCTGACTGGGGGATCCTGAGGCGTTCCCGGGAGATCGGGCTTTCTACTCAGCTTGCCTAGGCTTGGTGGATCAATCCTATCCAGTAGCCAGTCTGCAGAAGAGGTATAAGTACCTGGCAATCCGTGCTGCGCTAGCTATGCCTTGCAGAAGCATGTCTCAGATCACGGTGCGTCTGGAGATAACGTCCGGTCATCAGTGGAAAGATGTTTTTATGTGGATAACTGCCTCCTGAGCCTGCCAACATCAAGGACTGCCACACAGCTAGTGAGCAAGCTATGGGCCCTCCTAGCCTCCGGAGGGTTGGAGCTGCGCCACTGGGCCAGTAATGTTTCCAGCGTAGTTAATCACCTGCCAAAAGAGGCCAGATCAGACAACCTTGATCTCTGGCTTACTCAAGAGGTAGCCGAGGCTGCAGTGTACAGCGTACACAGTGTGCAAACAACATACTTTGGCCAAATGAACAGAAATGGCTGATGAATGAACTTTGTGTATATTGTGGCTTAAACTTGAATTTAATTTGTCATCTTTAGTCTGTGTTAACATAACATGCCTTTTTCATTTGCAACCAGGGCTTAATGGGTAGCATGTGGAATGGATAGACATGGTGCAAACAGAGGTAATCTCTGCAACAACGTGCTGTTGGGAATTGAACCCAGGATCTCCTGTTTACTAGACAGGCACTTTAACCTACTAAGCCACAGCACCTCTGGGTGTGAACCCAGATGCCTGGCCATGTTGGAGGAACTCGGTGTAAACACCTGAACAGAGTACAGCGCAGTATTGTGCACTTTGGATATTTTATGTGAATGTAGCCATGTCTAAACAACAGAAAAGCATCCAAGATGCAAAGGCATTTAGGAAGGATGATATTTCGAAAAATTACAGTTTATTGGCGGTGCAGATCCTTACGAGTTGGCTCCCTCTTCTTAGATCCATGACGACCCGGTGATTCTTCCTTCAGTTACATATCCTATTATAGTCAACTAATATCAAATAATTTATTTATTAATTTTTATTCCAGCAGCATCAAAGATGTTGAAATCAGGCCTGGAAAAATGACAAGAACAGCTCTCACAATGCAAGTTACAGAGTGACAACAGTTCTGGTGAATACAATCAGTAATACACTTCCTTATATCCAGTGCCCCCAGAGGAAAATAAACCTTGTTTGGAAAACAGTTTAATCTCAAACACAACAATTAGTGAACCTTAGGCAGACAGTTGGAGCTCTTACGTAATTCTGAACCTGCCCCTTGTGTGTCAAGTTTCTTGACCGGTCATTCTATCTCATCTGAAAAAGGACATCTTGTCTCTAGGATGGGCTATGGTCTCGACCTGGGACCTGCTATGATAAACACAGTTTTAGACAACTGTTTCTGTAACAAACCCAGTTGTCTTCCATCAAGGAAACACACATATGACAGATACAGAAGTCATATACTCTGAGAGGCATTGGAGATCTTATCATGAATAATTAATATGAAAATCATTGGTTAAATGTAATTTTCCCATTACAAGCCGTATCGTTTTCAGGTCCGGTACAGACATAGAAAGAAGAATGTCATTGCTGACTCTGATGAGTAACGGTTTTAAGAGGGAGGGTGTGTGACGAAGTGGGTTTGCTCACCACTTGTCCCATACAGGTCATTAGTAAAGTAAACACACAGTCACGTTAGTTTCAGTTCCATTTTAATAGGTTGCAAGTTGAAACATGGTTTTCCCTGTATTGCTACTTACAATTGTTTGTTCCTTTGTTCAGTTCCACCATGCAAGACAATTGGTTGGGGAGGGGCCGGCCTAAGTATTTCCTGTTTTATAGGAATAGGGTGGTCATGGATGACATCACCGGGCCAAACCAAGTAGAGGGTTTTCTTTCGTATAGGAATGTTTATTAGGGCCCGAGCGCCGACAGGCGGCGAAGGCCCTATTGGAACTGAAGGAATTATTAGGGCCCGAGCGCCGACAGGCGGCGAAGGCCCTATTGGAACTGAAGGAATTATTAGGGCCCGAGCGCCGACAGGCGGCGAAGGCCCTATTGGAACTGAAGGAATTATTATTCTTTCTTTCTTTCTTTCTTTTTCCGTCAAATGAATTGCCTTTTTGGAGGACTTATCATATTCAAAAACTCACCAAATTTGGCGGTCGCATCAGGTCTGGTGAAAATTTACGTATTTTAATGGTTTCGGGAATAGGCGCACAAAAATGGCTCGCTAGCGCCACCTACAATATTACGAAAATTCAGCCCCTGCACTATGTTTATCGTAGACTCACGAAACTTGGTACACATATGTATCATGGCAGGGCGGACATAAAACTCCATGGTAGCCCCCCCCTAAACCCAACAGGAAGTCCGCCATTTTGTTTTGAACGTGCGAAATTAGTGCGATTTTGCCCATTTCCACATGTCGTACTTTAACGAACTCCTCCTAGAGCTTTCGTCCGATCAGCTTCAAACTTGGTGTGTGTCTTCTTAACATGTTAACGATGAAAAGTTATTAAAAGAAAAACTTTTCGTCATAGGGCGTGGCCGTGGCGGGGCGGCCATTTTGTGCGATTCGCCACCGAAACAGGAAGTGGGTGTAACTCGAGCGTACGTTGTCCGATTAGCTCGAAACTTTTCACGATTCATCAGAGTCCGCCCCTGACGACATCTACACGCCGCTATTGGCTCAAAGTCATAGCGCCCCCTAGTGGCAACAGGAAGTAGGCCTAAAAGACAAGGTGCTATACTTTAACGAACTCCTCCTAGAGATTTCATCCGATCATCTTCAAACTTGGTGTGTATCATCCTAAGATGTTGACGATGAAAAGTTATTAAAAGAAAAACTTTTCGTCATACGGTGTGGGCGTGGCATGGCGGCCATTTTGGGTGTTTAGCGATGAAGATGAAATTGGCTGTAACTACAGTGTACGTTGTCGTATCTGCTTGAAATTTCCCACAAACACCAAGAGTCCAGGCCTGAGGACACCTGCAGGCCAATATGGACTTTTGGAGATAGCGCCACCATCTGGCAACAGGAAATATGCCGTCTGACAGGAAGTGAGTGTAACTTGAGTGTACATTGTCCAATTGCCTTGAAACTTTTCAGGATTCATCAGAGTCCGCCCCTGACAACATCTACATGCCGAAATTCGCTCAAAGTCATAGCGCCCCCTAGTGGCAACAGGAAGTAGTTCTAAAGGACAAGGTGCTATACTTTAACGAACTCCTCCTAGAGATTTCATCAGATCGACTTCAAATTCAGTCTGAGTCATCTTAAGATGTTGAAGATGAAAAGTTATTAAAAGAAAATCTTTTCGTCAAACGGTGTGGGCGTGGCATGGCGGCCATTTTGAGTGTTTAGCGATCACTGTTAAAATGGCTGTAACTACAGTGTACTTTGTCAAATCTGGTTGAAACTTTTCAGGATTCATCAGAGTCCGCCCCTGACGACATCTACACACCGAAATTCGCTCAAAGTCATAGCGCCCCCTATTGGCAACAGGAAGTAGACCTAAAAGACAAGGTGCAATACTTTAACGAACTCCTCCTAGAGAATTCATCCGATCATCTTCAAACTTGGTGTGTATCATCCTAAGATGTTACCGATGAAAAGTTATTAAAAGAAAAACTTTTCGTCATAGGGCGTGGCCGTGGCGGGGCGGCCATTTTGTGCGATTCGCCACCGAAACAGGAAGTGGGTGTAACTTGAGCGTACGTTGTCCGATTAGCTCGAAACTTTTCACGATTCATCAGAGTCCGCCCCTGACGACATCTACACGCCGCTATTGGCTCAAAGTCATAGCGCCCTCTAGTGGCAACAGGAAGTAGGCCTAAAAGACAAGGTGCTATACTTTAACGAACTCCTCCTAGAGATTTCAACCGATCATCTTCAAACTTGGTGTGTATCATCCTAAGATGTTACCGATGAAAAGTTATTAAAAGAAAAACTTTTCGTCATACGGTGTGGGCGTGGCATGGCGGCCATTTTGGGTGTTTAGCGATGAAGATGAAATTGGCTGTAACTAAAGTGTACGTTGTCCTATCTAATTGAAATTTCCCACAATCACCAAGAGTCCAGGCCTGAGGACACCTACAGGCCAATATGGAGTTTTGGAGATAGCGCCACCATCTGGTAACAGGAAATATGCCTTAAATGACAAACATCATCCGATTTACATGAAACTTAGAATGTGTGGTCTACATGTGATAGTGAGGCGGCCCCTATATTATGACCACGCCCAGTCAATTAGACCACGCCCCCTTTCATAACATTTGAACCGTTTAACGTACAGTCTTGTGTGAGGTGTCATTGAACTCAGCAGAGACTTCCTTTTTCAGTAGTGATGTTTGACCCGCCCCACTATGATGCGGCCACGCCCCTTTTCACAGATAATGACCTGTATGACGTATAGTCTTGTGTGAGATATCAATGAACTCAGCAGAGACTTCCTTTTTTATTGGTGATGTTTGACCCGCCCCCCTATGATGCGGCCACGCCCCCTTTCACAGATAATGACTTGTATGACGTATAGGCTTGTGTAAGGTATCAATGAACTCAGCAGGGACTTCGTTTTTATTGGTGACGTTTGACCCGCCCCCTTATGATGCGGCCACGCCCCCTTTCCCAGATAATGACTTTTGTGACGTATAGACTTGTGTGACGTATCAATGAACTCAGCGGGAAGTTCCCTTTTCATTGGCGACGATTTTCAGCGTGCGAGTGACGCGCAAATGCGCGGTCGCAAGGAGAGGCGTCCGCCAGTAACCCCGACTGGCGCGGGTTAGCGAGGGCCCTCCATCGCTGCTTGCAGCTTTAATTATTATTCTTTCTTTCTTTATTATTCTTTTTCCGCCAAATGAATTGCCTTTTTGGAGGACTTATCATATTCAAAAACTCACCAAATTTGGCGGTCGCATCAGGTCTGGTGAAAATTTACGTATTTTAATGGTTTCGGGAATAGGCGCACAAAAATGGCTCGCTAGCGCCACCTACAATATTACGAAAATTCAGCCCCTGCACTAGGTTTATCGTAGAGTCACGAAACTTGGTACACATATGTAGCATGGCAGGGCGGACATAAAACTCCATGGTAGCCCCCCCCTAAACCCAACAGGAAGTCCGCCATTTTGTTTTGAACGTGCGAAATTAGTGCAATTTTGCCCATTTCCACATGTCGTACTTTAACGAACTCCTCCTAGAGCTTTCGTCCGATCAGCTTCAAACTTGGTGCGTGTCATCTTAACATGTTAACGATGAAAAGTTATTAAAAGAAAAACTTTTCGTCATAGGGCGTGGCCGTGGCGGGGCGGCCATTTTGTGCGATTCGCCACCGAAACAGGAAGTGGGTGTAACTTGAGCGTACGTTGTCCGATTAGCTCGAAACTTTTCACGATTCATCAGAGTCCGCCCCTGACGACATCTACATGCCGCTATTGGCTCAAAGTCATAGCGCCCCCTAGTGGCAACAGGAAGTAGGCCTAAAAGACAAGGTGCTATACTTTAACGAACTCCTCCTAGAGATTTCATCCGATCAACTTCAAACTTGGTGTGTATCATCCTAAGATGTTGACGATGAAAAGTTATTAAAAGAAAAACTTTTCGTCATACGGTGTGGGCGTGGCATGGCGGCCATTTTGAGTGTTTAGCAATGAAGAATTAAGTGGCTGTAACTACAGTGTACGTTGTCAGATCTGCTTGAAATTTCCCACAAACACCAAGAGTCCAGGCCTGAGGACACCTACATGATAATATGGAGTTTTGGAGATAGCGCCACCATCTGGCAACAAGAAATATGCCTTATAAGACAAACATCATCCGATTTACATGAAACTTAGAATGTGTGGTCTACATGTGATAGTGAGGCGGCCCCTATATTATGACCACGCCCAGTCCCTCAGGCCACGCCCCCTTTCATAACATTTGAACCGTGTAACATAGATACTTATGTGAGGTGTCATTGAACTCAGCAGAGACTTCCTTTTTTATTGGTGATGTTTGACCCGCCCCCCTATGATGCGGCCACGCCCCCTTTCCCAGATAAGGAGCTGTATGACGTATAGGCTTGTGTGAGGTATCAATGAACTCAGCATAGACTTCCCTTTTCACTGGTGATGTTTGATCCGCCCCTTTATGATGCGGCCACGCCCCCTTTCACAGATAGTGACCTGTATGACTTATAGGCTTGTGTGAGGTATCAATGAACTCAGCAGGGACTTCCTTTTTTATTGGTGATGTTTGACCCGCCCCACTATTATGCGGCCACGCCCCCTTTCACACATAATGACTTGTATGACGTATAGGCTTGTGTAAGGTATCAATGAACTCAGCAGAGACTTCCTTTTTCATTTTTGATGTTTGACCCGCCCCAGTAAGATGCGGCCACGCCCCCTTTCACGGATAATGACTTGTATGACGTATAGGCTTGTGTGAGGTATCAATGAACTCAGCAGAGATTTCCTTTTTTATTGTTGTTTGACCCGCCCCTATATGATGCGGCCACGCCCCCTTTCCCAGATAATGACTTGTATGACGTATAGGCTCGCGTGAGGTATCAATGAACTCAGCAGAGAATTCCTTTTTCATTGGTGATGTTTGACCCGCCCCCCTATGATGCGGCCACGCCCCCTTTCACGGATAATGACGTGTACGACGTATAGGCTAGTGTGAGGTATCAATGAACTCAGCAGGGAGTTCACTTTTCATTGGCGACAATTTTCAGGGTACGAGTGACGCGCAAATGCGCGGTCGCAAGGAGAGGCGTCCGCCAGTAACCCCGACTGGCGCGGGTTAGCGAGGGCCCTCCATCGCTGCTTGCAGCTTTAATTAGGGCCCGAGCGCCGACAGGCGGCGAAGGCCCTATTGGAACTGAAGGAATTATTATTCTTTCTTTATTATTATTCTTTATTTTCCGTCAAATGAATTGCCTTTTTAGAGGACTTATCATATTCAAAAACTCACCAAATTTGGCGGTCGCATCAGGTCTGGTGAAAATTTACGTATTTTAATGGTTTCGGGAATAGGCACACAAAAATGGCTCGCTAGCGCCACCTACAATATTACGAAAATTCAGCCCCTGCACTACGTTTATCGTAGACTCACGAAACTTGGTACACATATGTATCATGGCAGGGCGGACATAAAACTCCATTGTAGCCCCCCCCTAAACCCAACAGGAAGTCCGCCATTTTGTTTTGAACTTGCGAAATTAGTGCGATTTTGCCCATTTCCACATGTCGTACTTTAACGAACTCCTCCTAGAGCTTTCGTCCGATCATCTTCAAACTTGGTGTGTGTCATCTTAACATGTTAGCGATGAAAAGTTATTAAAAGAAAAACTTTTCGTCATAGGGCGTGGCCGTGGCGGGGCGGCCATTTTGTGCAATTCGCCACCGAAACAGGAAGTGGGTGTAACTTGAGCGTACGTTGTCCGATTAGCTCGAAACTTTCCAGGACTCATCAGAGTCCGCCCCTGACGACATCTACACGCCGCTATTGGCTCAAAGTCATAGCGCCCCCTAGTGGCAACAGGAAGTAGGCCTAAAAGACAAGGTGCTATACTTTAACGAACTCCTCCTAGAGATTTCATCCGATCAACTTCAAACTTGGTGTGTATCATCTTAAGATGTTGACGATGAAAAGTTATTAAAAGAAAAACTTTTCGTCATACGGTGTGGGCGTGGCATGGCGGCCATTTTGGGTGTTCAGCGATGAAGATGAAATTGGCTGTAACTACAGCGTACGTTGTCGTATCTGCTTGAAATTTCCCACAAACACCAAGAGTCCAGGCCTGAGGACACCTACAGGCCAAAATTTACTTTTGGAGATAGCGCCACCATCTGGCAACAGGAAATATGCCGTCTGACAGGAAGTGAGTGTAACTTGAGTGTACATTGTCCAATTGGCTTGAAACTTTTCAGGATTCATCAGAGTCCGCCCCTGAAGACATATACACGCCGCTATTGGCTCAAAGTCATAGCGCCCCCTAGTGGCAACAGGAAGTAGTTCTAAAAGACAAGGTGCTATACTTTAACGAACTCCTCCTAGAGATTTCATCCGATCATCTTCAAACTTGGTGTGTATCATCCTAAGATGTTACTGATGAAAAGTTATTAAAAGAAAAACTTTTCGTCATACGGTGTGGGCGTGGCATGGCGGCCATTTTGAGTGTTTAGCGATCACTGTTAAAATGGCTGTAACTACAGTGTACATTGTCCAATTGGCTTGAAACTTTTCAGGATTCATCAGAGTCCGTCCCTGACGACATCTACACGCCGCTATTGGCTCAAAGTCATAGCGCCCCCTAGTGGCAACAGGAAGTAGGCCTAAAAGACAAGGTGCTATACTTTAACGAACTCCTCCTAGAGATTTCATCCGATCATCTTCAAACTTGGTGTGTATCATCCTAAGATGTTACCGATGAAAAGTTATTAAAAGAAAAACTTTTCGTCAAACGGTGTGGGCGTGGCATGGCGGCCATTTTGGGTGTTTAGCGATGAAGATGAAATTGGCTGTAACTACAGTGTACGTTGTCGTATCTGCTTGAAATTTCCCACAAACACCAAGAGTCCAGGCCTGAGGACACCTACAGGCCAAAATTTACTTTTGGAGATAGCGCCACCATCTGGCAACAGGAAATATGCCTTATAACAGGAAGTGAGTGTAACTTGAGTGGACATTGTCCGATTGCCTCAAAACTTTCCAGGTTTCATCAGAGTCCGGCCCTGACGACATCTACATGCCGAAATTCGCTCACAGTCATAGCGCCCCCTAGTGGCAACAGGAAGTAGTTCTAAAAGACAAGGTGCTATACTTTAACGAACTCCTCCTAGAGATTTCATCCGATCAACTTCAAACTTGGTCTGTATCATCTCAAGATGTTGTAGATGAAAAGTTATTAAAAGAAAAACTTTTCGTCATACGGTGTGGGCGTGGCATGACGTCCATTTTGAGTGTTTAGCGATGAAGAATTAAGTGGCAGTAACTACAGTGTACGTTGTCGGATCTGCTGGAAATTTCCCACAAACACCAATAGTCCCGGCCTGAGGACACCTACAGGCCAATATGGAGTTTTGGAGATAGCGCCACCATCTGGCAACAAGAAATATGCCTTATAAGACAAACATCATCCGATTTACATGAAACTTAGAATGTGTGGTCTACATGTGATAGTGAGGCGGCCCCTATATTATGACCACGCCCAGTCACTCAGGCCACGCCCCCTTTCATAACATTTGAACCGTTATAGGTACAGTCTTGTGTGAGATGCCATAGAACTCAGCAGAGACTTCCTTTTTTATTGGTGATGTTTGACACGCCCCCTTATGATGCGACCACGCCCCCTTCCACAGATAGTGACCTGTATGACGTATAGGCTTGTGTAAGGTATCAATGAACTCAGCAGAGACTTCCTTTTTTATTGGTGATGTTTGACACGCCCCCTTATGATGCGGCCACGCCCCCTTCCACAGATAGTGACCTGTATGACGTATAGGCTTGTGTAAGGTATCAATGAACTCAGCAGAGACTTCCTTTTTTATTGGTGATGTTTGACACGCCCCCTTATGTTGCGGCCACGCCCCCTTCCACAGATAGTGACCTGTATGGCGTATAGGCTTGTGTGAGGTATCAATGAACTCAGCAGAGACTTCCTTTTTTATTGGTGATGTTTGACACGCCCCCTTATGATGCGGCCACGCCCCCTTCCACAGATAGTGACCGGTATGACGTATAGGCTTGTGTAAGGTATCAATGAACTCAGCAGGGACTTCCTTTTTTATTGGTGACGTTTGACCCGCCCCAATATGATGCGGCCACGCCCCCTTTCAAGGATAATGAGCTGTATGACGTATGTGTGAGGTATCAATGAACTCAGCAGAGACTTCCTTTTTTATTGGTGATGTCTGACACGCCCCCTTATGATGCGGCCACGCCCCCTTTCACAGATAATGACCTGTATGACGTATAGGCTTGTGTAAGGTATCAATGAACTCAGCAGAGACTTCCTTTTTTATTGGTGAGGTTTGACCCGCCCCAATATGATGCGGCCACGCCCCCTTTCACAGATAATGACTTGTATGACGTATAGGCTTGTGTGAGGTATCAATGAACTCAGCAGGGAGTTCACTTTTCATGGGCGACGATTTTCAGCGTACGAGTGATGCTTTATTGCGCGGTCGCAAGGAGAGGCGTCCGCCAGTAACCCCGACTGGCGCGGGTTAGCGAGGGCCCTCCATCGCTGCTTGCAGCTTTAATTTTGGTTGTTTTTGGTCATTTTATAAAAAAGGTATGCAAAATCCTGACCTGTTTTGTAGTCAGCAAGATAGGAGGGAACTGGTGACCAAGTTCCATAGGTTAAGAGATGGCAAGGTATTAATGTTATGGAGTAGATCAACCTGCTTTAGGATGGGATGGACTGAAGCAGTGGGGTGGTAATTGACAACCCTATATAAATGGGGGATTTGTGCTCCTGGGAGGAGAGAGGGAGTGACGCTGCCCTGCCCTGCCCTGCCCTGCCCTGCCCTGCCCTGCCCTGCCCTGCCCTGCCCTGCATATATGCATGTTATTGCTACTATTAGTTTAATGTGCCACTGTCTTTAAGTTTGATGGGTTAATTATCCGTGTACTGCAGACCATGGAAATAAACTAATCACCTTTGAAAAAGAGTCTGCCAACCTACCGCCATCTTAGCCACTCTGGCTAACTCTCCACGAATGTGTAAAACTAAAAAGAAGACACACAAGACCAAAAACAAACAAATTAACTACAGCTATTCTGATATTCCTGACCAGGCTAATGCCTGTTGGTCAGTAACCCCCCCCCCCCCCCCCCCCAAATCATCAGTGTCCCGTATCAAACCAACAACAATACACAAGTGCATGAACAGGATTAATTACAAATGATTACAATAATACAGTACCAATGCAATAATGAATGGGTACAACATGAACACATGATTTAGGAAACTTTGCTGGTTTTCAGCCCTAAAGTGGATCAGCTGCTGTGTCCTCCTGTGTGATACAGGGCGGTATATGTAAAGCCGTAGCGATGTATCATAGACCGGTAATATTAATATATATAGTCTATGCGATGTATACAGTCCATTTAAGGCAGAGAAATGCGGGACTGTTGTAAAATCAATGTTAACGTTAGTGGTAGCGATTGGCGATAGCATAGCAAGCTAGCGATTTTTAAAAAGTTTCAGTTAGGAACATGGTTGCAAGCATGTATGGACAGGACTGTATAGACCACAAAACAAGACTGTCGTAATTTTTAAATCAATTATTTAAGCCGAAAATACCAGAAATGCGTCTCTCTGGTCGATGCGGCAGCCATTGTTGCCTGTTGCACATTGTATATCGCTACCCCTCGGTTTCAAGTAAGCTGGCGTTCTCCCTTGATTTTTTTCATTCATTGTCTATGGTTCCTAGGGCCATACACCCCTTACCCCTCGATCAAAAACATTATTGGGACAGCACTCACGTGAACGCTCAAGACGTAGGGAAAGGGGTAGGGGTAAGATAGAGAAATGAGATTCAGCCTAAGACCTCCTGTGGTAATCTGACTGATAGGGTTATGGAACATAGTGGTAGACCAAGGCCTCCTGTGGTAATCTGACTTGAAGGGTTTTGGAGCGTAGTGTTGGACTAAGACCTCCTGTGACGCAAACTAAGCAGTATGCTCTCCCTTTTATACCTCAGGCTATTGTAGACAGCACAACAACCACTTCAAACATACACATTTTACAGTTTTTATTGTACTTTATCTATACAATATTAATGCTCCAGTTTTAATGGGTGTTACAGCGGGGATGAGCACTCTAATTTCCATTTTAATGGATGGAATAAACATAACATAAAGACTGTACCCTTCAGCAGGAGGAAACATTTCACTTCACAAACAGATACATTGTTAATTTTCACCAGCCTGGGAGTGGACTTTATGTGGAGACAAAGCACAGCAATTAGCAGAGGATGGTTTCGATGCATCGACTTCTGGGTTATGGGCCCAGCACGCTTCCGCTGCGCCACTCTGCTCTGCTGGACAAGGCCACAGGTTCAAATAAGCAGGTAAATCACTGTAGTTTTAGATGTTTAAATGTGCGCACAAGAAAGCTAAGAGATTACTGTGGGGAAATAGAGACTGGCTCGTTAACTGAAGATTTTAAACATTGTAAAAATGTATGAAACATATGAACACGTTAAACATATACGGGCACATAATATATACCTACAGTCTCAGTCTCAGGATGGTATAGGTAGCGTATCGCTACCGTGACGGCTGACATGCGCCCCGTCACAGTTACCGACAATTTTGTTAATGAATGAGTATTTCACATTGAACACTTACGATTGGGTGGTCATTAAAAACAGGGCATTGCAAGTACAGATATAAAATCCAGAGTCAGAAAGGGGTCTTTAGGTACTTCACTTAGCTATGTCACAAGGGATAACTTCATCCGAACACCAAGTCATCAAATTGGTTACCTTCCAGCAATGTAACATTTGCAAATGGCAGTGGTGGGATTTGAACCCACGCCTCCAGAGAGACTGGAGTCTTAATCCAGCACCTTAGGCCACTCGGCCACACTACCTGCAGATGACAATGCTTCACATCGTAAAACACACAGGGACTTTAACTAACGTAATGCTTGTTAACTGTTATCACTCTTTGTCATTTTTCTCTGGCATTGTTGATTATTAGAATATTGTAACCAGCATTAAGTGAGTAGGTTTAGGTCTGTGTGAATATGGGCTGAGCATTTACCTGGACTGAATTTGTGAACATCTTCTTTTGCATATTCACTGTAAAGAGCCATTACTCCTCCAACTGCCAACTATTGTTCCAGAGACAATAGGATATACAGTTTTAGATTGCAAGGTAACTGTCAAAGACCAAATACTTCATTGAAATACCTCAAGTGATCAAAACAATTTGTCAAAATGGGAAAGGTCAGGTTTTTTATTGCAAATTCCAGCACAGTTCTAAAATTATTCTTTAAAATATGTCCATTTACCATTCAAAAACAAAAGTACAATCATGAAACACATACTACTTAGATAGAATGAACTTGTTCAGGTGGCAATGAAATGATTCCAGAGACGTGGACCCTCTGGCACAGCGATACTTGGTCAGGACAACACCCCCCTTCTTGATAGTACCCATCTCTGTATGAAGCTGCACACCAGGCAGGTCCTGGATGCACTTGATGTTTTGTTACTGCACACGCCAGACATCACAAAACTGTTGGGTGGAGCCTCATGTATTTGCTTGTAGTATTAGCTTTAGACCGGCTGGTAGCAGCTTTGTGCTTGTTTCTTTAAGCTAACTATATTAGCTGTAGCCTGGCTAGTAGCAGCTTTCCGCTTGTTTTTTGGGGCAAACTATATTAGCTTTAGCCTGGCTGGTAACAGCTTTCTGCTTGTTTCTTTGGGCTAACTGTATTCATTTTAGCCTGTTTGGTAGCAACTTTCTGCTTTTTTTTCTGGGCTAACTGTATTAGCTTGAGCCTGGCTGGTAGCAACTTTCTGCTTGTTTCTTTGGGCTAACTATATTAGCTTTAGCCTGGCTGGTAGCAGCTTTCTACTGGTTTCTTTAAGCTAACTATATTAGCTTTAGCCTGGCTGGTAGCAGCTTTCTACTGGTTTCTTTAAGCTAACTATATTAGCTTTAGCTTGGCTGATAGCAGCTTTCTGCGGTGGGAAATGGCCGGGAGACGTTGTGATTATGTTGCATTAATCAGGGGATTTAGTTTGTATTTGTAGAGAACATAAAACACTGACTACTGTAGCGTCCCTGACTACCCATGAAAACTATGACATCACTGTATCAGCGGCAGCTGCTGCCTCCGGTACTTTTCTACATAGACATATAAAGAGTAGACGCCGCATCGACCGCTACTGCCTACTGGCGCTGACGAGACGTGGGGCCGCCATCTTGGACCGGTCACCCGCTCCACTCAGTGTAATGAGTTTGGCAGGTGAAATGAGCTGTCAGCGCGTTTAATTAGTCAATCTCACTGAATACAAAACTGATTTTCATGTTTTTTTTGCTACAAAGGTCATACATTGTGTCATACATGTAGCTATGACACAGGACACATGGTTAGGCGTATTTTAATAGGCATAGTGGGCGTAACAGTAATAGAATATTCTGATATGATATAAATTCACCAGACGTCCGAGATCAAAACTGGGAACATAATCCCCAAAAAACCTAATGTTTTTTTAAAAACAGAACAGGGACAGAGGTAATTTTTTCTTCTGTATTTAGTTAGGGACAGACAACCAAAACGTTATGTTATTAGAGTCTACTTGAAGCTTTTTTATATTTGTCTCTCTCTCTGTCTCTCTCTCTCACACACACACACACACACACACACACACACCACACACACACACACACAGGACTACCCCTTGTTCTGCATCAATCGCCTCCCGGACCTTGACATTTAGCAGCCCCACTCCCAACACACACACACACACACACACCAAACACACAGACACACACACAGACACACACATACACACACACACTAGGGTTGCACGACATTGACAGAATGTGATATTGCAACATCTATATGAATTCCGATATTTTTAAACATATGTAAAATTACAAGTTTTCTTACAACAAGGTTTATATCAACTGACAGTCAAATTGGACTGGTCCAACATGAATAAATAACTGGACCATGTCTACAGAACAGGACCTGTTCTACTGGTTGGACAGTATAAAATGCATAAATAACTTATAAGAGTAACGTGCAAGTCTAATCAAACAAATCCCAACTAAACCAGAGACAATCCCAATGTAATAACAACATAAGCATACATTAGTGCTGCTTTTGGACCCCCAGATTAATGGTTATACTCACTTCTATAACGATGTACTGTGTAACGATATTGCGTTGATATATCTTTCACCCCTAACAAAGCACGCGTACCAGTAATTATTTAAAGTAGCAGTAGGCCTATGAAATGTAAGTGGCAGTTTTTATTTAAACTGCACATTTACGTGGAAGAATCTCCCTTTAAAACTCAGAAAACCTAAATTATGTAGCAATTTTCAAAACATAGATTCAAAATGCTTTACAGAACCCAGAGTTAAAAAGATAAGATAAAAAAATCTGCCGATCTGAAAAGGAATATCCTGCACAGTGCTCTGGCTTCTTGTATCTTCTGCTGCTAAGTAACGAGTATGACCGGTCCAAGATGGCGGCTGGAAATCTCGCGCTCAGGAGCCAATGCGGCGTCTACCCTTTATTATGTCTATGCTTTTCTATACACGAAGAGCCTCACTTCCCATAACAATAACGTCACATACACACGTTGCCCGCATGGCTACCTGTCTTAAAGGGGAATGGTCGGATGGTAATAATCATGTAAAGGAGAAACGGTGAAAGGTTACTTTTCTATCAAGCAGCAAAAAAGTATTAACGTCAACATCGTAACGTCCTGCAATGTGACTTTCGCGCATGCGCTCATCGCGATGTCAATGCTAAAACACAATATTGTTCAGCCCTAACTGACGATATACTTCAGTAAGCTAGTTTACCACTTTTATCTTGGGTAATGCCACATGTAAGTATATCTTAGTTTATTTAGATACCCAACATAGGTTATACTACGTACACTGTATAACAATACATTACGTGTTTCTTTATTTCATCTTACATTTTTGCTAGCCTGTTGTGTAGTTATATTGTTTTTAAAATTATCTTTGTTTAATATCTGTGACTCATTACTATCTAAGTAACTGGTCATTGTGTTTTCTCACAGTTTCACCCTTTGTTACTCAAATAAACGTGTTACAAGGATCCCGTCGCCAGTGCTTGATGGTGGAAGGTGTTTAGCTGCTGGTCAGATTGCACAGCGTTACGTACGTGAAGGACAAGACATATTTCATGGTAAGTATTTCCAGGTAATCTCTGCACCTCTAATCTCTGCACCTCTGTTATTCTAATATTACCATGTAATAAAATTGAAACAGGCAGTTTTGCATTTTCCACCACTGATTCATGGTTGTTTGACAGTACCAGAAGCATTTCCAGGTAATCACTACACCTCTGTCATTGTAATATTACTACGTAATAAAATAGAAACAGGTAGTTTTGAATTTTCCACCACTGATTCATGGTTTTTATTTCAGAAACTACCGGAAGCATTTCCAAGTAATCACTACACCTCTGTTTTTGTATTATTACCATGTATTAAATCGAAACAGGCAGTTTTGTATTTTGCACCACTGCCTTCTAAATCTCTAACCATGCGCCATTTCTTGCCTAAAACAATATAACCAACAATATGTTAAATTAAATTTGATAGATGTAACTCTCTGATGGTCTAATGGCTAGGATTTGGTGCCCTCACTGCCGCGGCCGGGGTTCAATTCCCGGTCAGGGAATGGTCAGGACTTGACAGATACAGATTTAAAAGAGCAAGTTTTTGGTTGATTTGTCAAATTCTTCCTCATTAGTTTAACGTTTTAAAGAGTACCATTTCCTTTAAAGCAGACCCCCGACAGTGGATGTATCCTTTTGTCATCATTGATGGGTCATAAACACTTCATCTGCCTCCATCTCAATAACAATTCTTTTCATTTTTCAAGCAGTTACTAAACCCCTAACCAACATTTTTAACTGAAAACCAATGTATGTGAGTGTCAAGTAATGTTATTGTTGGATTCAGGTCCAAATTTTGACATTTTAGCGCAATGCAAAGGTGCATAACAGATTTTTTTTCTACATACCTGGAGCGATGCAAAGCAGGGTGGCCAACTAGTCAAGGAACATTAAGAGACTTGGTATTTAAGACTACAAACTGACTATGTGACAGATGTGTAATCTGTCATGTCCTGCCTTCTGAAGCTCTAGCCAGGCGCCATTCCTCGCCTAAAACAATATGAGTCATTCCAGTAAGTGAAAAGAAAACTCACATCTATCAAAGATAACTTTGATAGATGTGACTCCCTGGTGGTCTAGTGGCTAGGATTCGGCGCTCTCACCGCCGCGGCCCAGGTTCGATTCCCGGTCAGGGAATGGTCAGGACTTGAGAGACTCAGGTGTGATGTTTGAAAGAATAAGTTATTGAACTTGATTTTGATTTGTCAAATTCTTCCTCATTAGTTTAAATGAACTGACAACATCAGTTATATGACTTACAGTTCTCAAAGACTCACACTATCTCAACTGGTTATCCTTTAGACAGCTAGTCTCTTTTTCTTTTCTCTCACTTTTTGTCTCTATCTGGCCTAAGTATTTGCTTGTATTACATCAAGTGACCTGCATACCAATGACCGTAAAGATTAATATGTACAGTACATGGTTTTTAGAACTGTACCTTCAGAAAAAGGAAAGGCCACCTGGGTTATCTTTGGGCTGCTCTATATTTACCTGCAGAATGATAAACCCTAGAGTTAGCTCACTCCAGATTATTTAAGCAACAAACGTCCCTGGGTGGACTTGAACCACCATCCTTTCGGTTAACAGCCGACTGCGCTGACCTATTGCGCCACAGAGACTGCGCCTGTCTGATGTTTTATGAGCGGGAGCTCCATCTTTAAGCCACAAGCATTTGCTTTATGGCTTTTTTTTTAGGTTGCGCTGCACATGTATGCTTATCAGGCTATTTTCCTGTTACTCAGAAATTGGGGAAGCTGCCTCATGCGGAAATGTAGAAGCTGGACGTGCATTGTATTTTTCTTACATGTCAACTGGATTCTGACTTTGAATTCAAATATTTGGCATCCAAGACAATTTGGGAACTGATGATGTATCAGTCATTGTGCTGGTGGTTTCTTGGTCACAGCAACAAGCTTGATCATACAGTTACACGCCATGTATCACAAAACTGTTGGGTGGGGCCTTATGTATTTGCTTGTATTACATCAAGTGATCTGCATACCAGAATCAGAATCAGCTTTATTTGCCAGGTATGAGGACACATACGAGGAATTTTTCTTTGGAGCATTGTTGCTCACACTGTGCTTACACACAAAACACAAAACAACCAAAACAAAAAAATATACACACTAGTCTATACACACAATATATACATACTCTAAACAGAACAATACAGAGGCCGTCAGAGATGGCAAAAGTACTCACTGCCCGTGCTCAAGTAGAAGAACAGATAATTGTGTTAACAAATACTCTGGTAAAAGGAGAAGTACTGATTTAACTTCATTACTCAAGTAAAAGTACCAAAGTACAGGCTTAGCAATATACTTAAAATATAAAAGTAAAAGTAGCCTTATGAATGACAAAGCTCCCTGGACCAGACAGATGATACTAGAGAGCACACTGAGAAACTACAGTGGACATGGAGAAAAGACTCTTTATTCTTTATTCTTTATATGCCATTGCCTACATTTTAAATGGCCGTCTGCCAATAGGCCTAAAACATATATAAACATATATCCTATTTATATTGACAGAGACTGGGACTCCAGGTTAATAAGATTCTGACCAAGTAGCAAGATATGAATTCAAGTGTGATTTTGTGAGAAGTCTGTGTTCCAATTTAATTAGATTAAATTTTGTAATGGTAACTCCAGGGAAATTATTTGAAATTTAGTGAGGACTAGATTAGAACTGGATTTAAAGCTAATTCTGGTTTCCAACTTCGGCCCAGGTGTGTCTGTTAAAACACAGACGGAGACAACTTCTCTCTGTTGATTTATTACACTCAATCATCAGTATAGACATGGGGGGGGCAGCTCTGCTATGAATGTGTGTGTGGTAATAAAAGAAATAAACAACATTGTAAAGGCTACCATACACAATGTATAGGAATCATATATGCTAGTAAATACTAACAATAAACCAACTACTAATTACATTATCTTAATGAGCAAGGACGTTCAACAATCGCCATTATATCGAATCATCAGCCAGGTGTAACCTAGCCAACAGTAGAAGAACGTAAACAAGCTAACTTTTAAATGTACCAGAACTACAGACCAATACAACAACAGGCTTACATGAACTGACAACATCAGTTCTATGACTTACAGTTCTCAAAGACGCACACGATCTCAACTGGTTATCCTCCAGACAGCTAGTCTCTTTTTCTTTTCTTTCACTTTTGTCTCCGTGTGCCGTGCGCGCCTGCTCGTGGTGTGAGGCGCGTGTCCGCGCTATTCTCCGACATGGACTCCAAATCACACCTGATAGACAACCTTTAGTACAAAACTAAAGTAACAAGCCAATTTTGTAAAATGTAGGGAGTAGAAAGTACCAATATTGTGGTAAAATGTAAGGAGTAAAAGTAAAAAGTCGCCAAAAAAATAAAGAGTAAAGTAAAAATATCCGAAAAATCTACTTAAGTAGAGTAATGAAGTGTTTGGACTTCGTTACTTCCCTTCTCTGATGACTGTAAAGATAAATATGTACATGGTTTCCAGAACTGTATCTTCTGATAGACATAAGGCCACTTGGGTTATCTTTGGGCTGCTCTATAGTCTCCTGAAGAAGGATAAATCCCAGAGTTGGTTCTCTCCAGATTATTTAAGCAATAAACGTCCCTGGGTGGACTTGAACCACCATCCTTTCGGTTAACAGCCGACTGCGCTGACCTATTGCGCCACAGAGACTGCATATGTCTGATGTTTTTTTTATTTCTGATTCTGATGTAGAGATGGACAAACGACTCAAAAGCATAATACTTCTTGCCGTGACATAACAAGAAACAGTAAAAAAAAAGAGGTCGGCGAGATAGAGTTCAAGACCCTTTTTTCAGGACACCCAAACTTTGTCGCTCAATATGGCAGGAATTCTATGCATCCAGGGCCAAGTGTTTTACCATTTCATCCACTACGGGCCCCTAAGGAACTTTACATGTGTTGACAATAAAGATGCTCACAAAACACTGCACTTGGAATTGCGTTTCTCATGCACATTCATGTCCTCTTAAATACAAAGAACTGCTAAGTTCTTTATTCCCAATATCAACTCTTAGACATTAGTTCCAAATGAAAATACTAGTTGTCAGAAGTGGGATTTGAACCCACGCCTCCAGTGGAGACTGCAACTTGAACGCAGCGCCTTGGACCTCTCGGCCATCCTGACTGATCCAACAGATCTTTAGTAGGACCTGTCCCAAAAATTATTATATAGTAAATTAAACATGTCATGATATAGTAGGTTCTCAGTCATGAGAACCTGCTATATCATGACATGTCTGACGGGGCGCTACCTATACCATCCAAACACTGAGACTGTAGCAATATGTTCAATGTCCGTATATGTTTAATGTATTCATATTTTCGTTATTTTCACAATGTTTATTCTTCTCATCGGGTAGGATTGCATTTTTCTTAGGCGGCATATTGCCCTGGGCCTGGTGGTATCTGGCTGCACCAGAGCACCTGGGATGTCAGGCTTTAAATCCCCACCTCTGAAAAGTGCCGCTTCTTAGCCGGATTATGTCTGGCCATGTCATAAATAATAGAGGCGAGGCCTCAAAACTGCGAATATATTGGGGCGTGATATTTAAATTACAATCGTTTCAAGCCGCTGCATTTATCAATGTACGATCATTCTTACGCTCTGATTGGTGTGATACGAACGTTTCATGAATCTCACGTGAAGCCTGTCGTACGTTAGGTTAATAAATGAGGGCCATTAGCTCTAAGGATGTGCTTCAATACATAACTGAAGTGGACACACTAATGAGTAGCACAATGGTGCAATCTGTTTACCTTGTCATAAGCTAAAGCCTTTTCCCAAGCTAAAAGAAAACAAGGCGCTCTTCTGCAAAAGCACAGCTGGGAGTGCTTGAGAGTCCTTTGAGGTGCAGCGTGATTTTAGGCTGAGATGCTTCGGGTGTGTTAAGGTGTGAGCCCAAATAGTCGTCGAACGACAAGACAGCGATCAGGTGATAGAACCGGGGTATTGATGTCCCATCCATGCAACCGATGGATATGATCAAAACCTGTAAACAGCCCAACCACATCACTGGAAAGTCAGCATTACTACAGGATCCTGACAGGGTAGTGGATGTCAATTTTTTTTAAATGCCAGAACATGACTTGCCACTTTTCATAGGCTGTCAACAACTTTTCCAGCAGGTATATCATGATTCACCTCACCGTGGAAATCAGAGTTATTAGAGGAAGGTTTTTTTTGATGGTTGAAGCCCACATGGCTTCCCATGTGCCAATCTGCTGAAATTCACCCCAGATGGGACTTGAACCCACAATCCCTGGCTTAGGAGGCCAGTGCCTTTTCCATTAGGCCACTGGGGCTTTACATCCCCAGATCATCCCCATCACCAGTTCAGGAGAAATACATTTACAGTTCTGGAGATGTAATGAAACAGTAACCTTGACCTTTGACCTCCAAAATCGAAATCAGTTCATCCGCAACTCCTAGTGGTTATGTATGCCAAATTTAAAGTGCTTCCCTCTAGGCGTCCAGAGATATTGCATTCACAAGAATCGGATGGACAGACATGAGGACACAGTCACCTTGACATTGAACCTTTGACCTCCAAAATCTCATCAATTGATTTGCGAGTTCAGATGAATGTTTTTGCAAACTTTGAAGGAACACAAACATGGGCGTTGTGATAAGATGGTGCTGTCTATCGTTGTTTCTGAGATCAACAATACCTTCTAAAGTTGAATAGCTATTGCGTACCCGGTAATATTAGAGAAGAGCTCTCGATGCCACTGTAGGCGGACAATCTAGAAAATTAAGTTACTTTACACTTTAAACTGTTACATCTCCTCTGAATTACCATCTGCAAATTTCCAAGCCTCGTTGGCATACCGACCACCATCTACAGGAGGTAAATCACTGGCTAGCTATGCATGAGTACCTCATACCTTTTACCAGGTTCAAGTGGTTAATAGTTATGGTCAAATGAAGCTTCATTAAGCTTTCTGAACAATGTTCTTCATTTTCTGAACGCATTCACTCAGTAGTGTTTTATTATTGGTTATGTATCTGTGATTACCCTAGAGGTGCTCTCAGTCTAGCACCTCTCCCCCTCATGTTTGTTAGTTTTACACTGTCCAGCATAAATCACTGACACCATACCTCACACTCATCCATGCATACACCTTGCATACATGTATACAACCTTTGCACACAGTCTTTTGTCTCCCCTTTTCATGGGGTCATTACAAAGCATATAGGGTCAATTTTAGCCTTTGTGTGAGTACATAGGTTTCCACATACATAGTTTTTATTAAGATTGATGACCAAATTGTTAGTTTTTCTGAAATTTTGCGAACCATTGCAATGCCTTTCATAGCCTCATTGGCGCAGTAGGCAGCGCGTCAGTCTCATAATCTGAAAGTCATGAGTTCAACCCTCACATGGGGCAGGTGTTTTAAAAAACAAAAAAACACTACTGCTGCTGAAAATACAGTGACAGGTGGTTGAATACTGGCACAAGCACATGAATGGAATTTGTCATTCTTTGGTTATTTCTGAGATTGATACAATGAAAGGAATTATTTAAGAGTGGTAGCAAACCAATGAAAAGGGTTATAGAACATAAATGGTATGTCCTTGGACATACTATCCAAGCAGGGAGATGAGTACAGAGATGTGGGTGCTAGCAAGATGGATGTAGGTTGCCCATTGTTCATTTAGACTTACCAGCAACATTGTTATGATACAAACCTGCTTGAAAAACAGTCACAATTCTATTTAAAGACTTGTGCATGGAACACATGTCAAATGGACAACTCATCTAGCAGAATGTGCAACTCTCCACCTGAACAGGGACTTGAACCCTGGACCCACAGATTAAAAGTCTGACGCTCTACCGACTGAGCTACCCAGGCTTCTAAAGCTATTGGCTGTGGAAAAAATAATCTCCTGAACTACAGATTGAAGTTTAAGTAAATGAAGACCATTAAGCTGTTGCCATGATCACGGTCTTCTGGACAGCAGGAGGGTAGACCATAATTTGCACAATGCCTGAGAACACCAAATGTTATTGCACAAACTGGTTGAAAATTGGCTGAATTGACCAAAACGGTTAAAAGCTCAAAGTCCCAACTCATCATGGCCACTTGCAGACTGTGAACATCCTGCAAACCTGCATGACAGATGACAATAGCGAGCACTTCATACATATCACACAATCAAGCTGTTGCCTTACCAGGGACTTGAGCTGTGGTATTCTTTTTCGCTCAAAACGTTGATAACCTAATGCAATTTAATGGCTACAGACAAATAATCTTTACTGCTAGTGGGTACAATAAAACAACTCTCCCTCTGGTTCTGCTTCTATACTCTTAGTGTCCTCATGCGGAAGCACTATACGTAGTTTGATCAAAAGCCCTCGTGACAGGAAAAATCCACCAGATGACTTGCCATCCAAGCAGGGAGATCAGCACAGAGATTTGGGGGCTAGCAAGATGGATGTAGGTTGGCCATTGTTCATTTAGACGTACCACCAACATTGAGCTACCCATGCTTCGAAAACAGAGGTCTGTGGAAAAAACAATCTCCTGAACTATAAATTGAGGTGCAAGTAAATGAAGAAGATTAAGCTGTTGCCATGGAAGGAAAAATCCACCAGATGACTTGCCATCAAAGCATAGAGATCAGCACTTCATACATACAGATGACGTTAGCAAGCACTTTTTACATATCACACAATCAAGCTGTTGCCTTACCAGGGACTTGAGCTGTGGTATTCTTTTTCGCTGAAAACGTTGATAACCTATTGCAATTCGTGGACAAATAAACTTTATTGCTGGTGAGTACAATAAAACATCTCTCCCTCTTGATCCGCTTCCTCTTGACGGGAAAAATCCACCAGATGACTTGCCATTCAAGCAGGGAGATCAGCACAGAGATTTGGGTGCTAACAAGATGGATGTAGGTTGGCCATTGTTCATTTAGAGATAGCACCCGCATTGTTATGATGCAAACCTGCATGAAAAACAGCCACAACATTTTTTTTAAAGACTTGTGCATGTTACTTACATGATACAACAGTGTCTGAAAGTGTTCAGAATTGCCAAAGTGTACAACTAATCCAGCTCATCCAGAACTCTGACAATTTTGCTCAATTTGGCCTTAATTGTTTCTGGACATCTGTTCTTTTTAAACAGTTAAAAAGCAGGCCGGTTAGCTCAGATTGTTTGAGTGTGGTGCTAAAAATGCTAAGCACCGGCAGACACTTTAGGGGTACTAAAATCGCCAAACCCTACGCCCAAGAGCATCTGTATCCACCTTTTGTTTGCACAAATCGGCCATTAACGCAAAAAACAAGTCTCAATCTCTATAGCTCTGCTTTCCATGTCTTTTGTTGCAAGGCCAAAAACATACAGTTGTAAGGTTGTCTGCTCAGTAAGTGCAATATGAGTCACAGGTAACTGATGTGCCTAGCATTCAATCTATTTCCTTCACCAAAAGCTAACTGGCCACCTAATTAGTCTGCCTTTTTTAAAAATGTTACCTCGCTCCTGAATTTCAGATAAACCGTGGCAATTCAGATTTGGAAATATTACCTTTTCTTGCAACCACGTGGCCTAATGGACAAGGCGTCTGACTTCGGATCAGAAGATTGAGGGTTCAAGTCCCTTCGTGGTTAGAAATTCCTGTCTACCTCCAGAAAACAGAATGGGAGCATGTTGCATCTTGGTTTGGACTCTATAGCTATGCTTTCCGTGTCTTTTTTGCAAGGCCGAAAACATATGCAGTCCCTACAAACCATACACAACCAGGTAACCCATCCAGAACTCACCCAAATTTTGCTTGATTTCGCCTGGTTTGTTTTTGGAAATTTTTCTTTTTCAAACACTTAAAAAGCAGGCCGGTTAGCTCAGATGGTTTGAGTGTGGTGCTAATAATGCTAAGCACCTGCAGACACTTTAGGGGTTATAAAATCACCAAACCCTACGCCCAAGATCATCTGATTCCACCTTTTGTTTGCACAAACAGGCCATTTACGCAAGTGAAGAAGTTCTTGTATCTCAAAGGCATATGAGGTTGCATACAGATGGAGAGAAGGAGGAGGAGAGAGGTACCTAGTGCATCATGGGAAGTCCCCCAGCAGTCTAGGTCTATAGCAGCACAACTAAGGGATGGTTCAGGACTCACCCAAGCCAGCCCTACGTATAGGATTTATCAAAGAGGAAAGTCTTGAGCCTACTCTTACATGTGGAGATGGTGTCTGCCTCCTGAACCCAAACTGGAACCTGGTTCCACAGGAGAGGAACACTCTGGCTCCCATTCTACTTTTTGAAAACCTGTTCTTGACTTGCCTTTTCCCACATCCTCTGAATGCTTAGCTAACTAAATGACTTACGTTGGCCAATAATTGTTGCTTTTTCATCTTCGTTGTGATTGTTGTGTGCCTTCAATATCATATCATATCAATATTATGTGGATATTATGAAAGAAACTGTCTAGCAAACACTTGCAACACTTTTAAAGGTTCCATGGTGTAATGGTTAGCACTTTGGACTCTGAATCCAGCGATCTGAGTGCAAATCTCGGTGGAATGTGTTTTAAGCCACAGTATAGGTGAAAAAAAATCAACCTTTCAACTTTCCACATTTAGTTTAAAGTAAGCTTACAGGTTTAATGTCCTTGGCCATTTAGACTGTAAACAGTATGTTGGTGGGGGCATGTTGAGGAGTCACCTGGTTGTTAATGTAACTTGAAGGAGCTCCACATTTGACAGTATTGACTGGAGGTGGTGGGCTTTGAGTTACATGGGGGATACACACTTTGCATTCAGTCTCACAATCACCATAAAAATTAGGGATCACTGAAATTTGAACTTGTGCTGATGCAGTCAGAGTATACAGTGTTCTTCCTGAAAGGGCCAGTATAGTGCATCAGAACTGCTTGTTGAATGGTCTATGAGCTTCGGAAACCCCCCTTCCCCACAGCTTTCAATTGTCTTTTTCACCTGTGCTGTGGCTTAAAAAGAGGTTTAACTAAGAATTGAAGTTAGATTGCTGGATTCAGAGCCCAGAGTGCTATACATTACACCATGGAACCTTTAAAAGTGTTGCTAGTGTTTGCTTGGCAGTTTCCTTCATAATATCCACATGTGTGATATTGAAGGCACACAAATATCACAACAGATCAGAGAGCATTCAGACAATAAAATAGGTGTTTAACTTAACAAGTGTCTACCAACTCTGCACTTTACCCATGGCCTGCTTTACTCAACAATTGAGAAGGATTTGAGCATTTTTGTATAGCACAGTGGTGTGGGTTGTAGTGATCTCCTTGTGTTTATGGTAATTAATGCAAAAATCTGTCTCAATGACCAGATGTGTTGCAACTTTGCAGTCAAAATTGCATTGTCCAGTGATGGTGGTATAGTGGTGAGCATAGCTACCTTCCAAGCAAATGACCGGTGTTGGATTCCAAGCCATCGCAGTAGCTTTCTTTGAGTAATGTTACTATTTAACTTTGAATTATACAATACCAGTGCAAGCATTTTGCCATGGTTTGATTTCCAGCCACCACCAGGTTTTGAAGCCATATACAACATAAACATTACAAATTCCCCCCAGGTTTCTTCTCTTATTCCGTGATCTCACAAAAAAGTCAAAAACATCTGAAAATCTTCAGGGGCTGTAGCTCAGTGATAGAGCCCATTTTGAGTCTCAATGCCCAGATGTGTTACAAGATTTTCAGTGAACGCTGCCTTCCAAGCAGTTGACCTGGGTTTGATTCCCAGCCATCACAGTAGTTTTTATTGTGTGGTTACTTGCTTTATTTGTCAAGAAGTAACCAGAAAGGTTACTTGCCCAACCAGATTTGATAAAATATTAGATCTCTGTTATGGTACAAATAAGAGAGCATATCAATCAATCAAGCAGCCTCCAGGATCCACAGACACAGGCAGTGCACTACGATTTGCACTTTGCCCGTGTCTGGTAACTACTACTAACAAATTAAAAAGTTTATCAACAGAGCAGAAAGCAGCAGAAAGGAAACAGGTGTGTTACTTTTTGACTATGATTTATATTGCAGCAGTGCAATCATTTTGCCCAGGTTTGATTTCCAGCCACCGCAGTTGCATTTAAAGGTTTTAAAGCCATATACAACCTTAACATTACATGTTTTACCACGGTTTCTTCTTTTATTCCGTAATATTTCAATTTCTTTGCGGTGAGTCATCCCAAAAGGATTAATAAAGATAAGTCTTAGTCTATCTTGGAAAAAAGTAAAAAAAATCTGAAAATCTTCAGGGAATGTTGTTCACTGGTAGAGCGCATTTGACACAAACTAAACGGGATCCCTTGTATCCCTCAGACTATCAGATAGCACTACAAGCACTTTAAACGTAGTTTATTTATTGTATTACGCTCCAGTTTTTATGGGTGTTACAGCAGGTATGAGCACTGTAGTTTGCATATTCGTGGATGAAATATAATTGACATGCGATTAAGTTTATTTTTCAGCAGTAGAGACATTTCACTTCAGACAGATGCAGCAACAGATGCTTCGTTAAACATTAACACACAGGAAATAGAAGTAGTGCTGATACAAATAGCAGAGGATGGTTTCGATCCATCGGCCTCTGGGTTATGGGCCCAGCACGCTTCCGCTGCGCCACTCTGCTCTGCTGTTAATACTCAGGGGCGGGAAGATGTGTGATTCACATTTTGAGGGAAGGTTTGGGAACCCGCGGCAACCAAGGTACCAACAGCTCACGGGTTGTAAAGTTAAACATTTGGTAGATGTGGTTGCTCCTTGCCACTATCTTTTATGTGAGCTTCCTGATTACTCACACATTGATTATTCACATGTAACACTTGTGATTAGCTGGTGTTTTAAAACAGGGCATTGTGAGTACAGATATAAACATCAGTAAGGAGTCTACAAAGTTGCCTCTTATCATTTTAGTTTGGACACCCAGTGAGGCTTACCGCGATGGTTTGGACTGGGTCCACTAGGGTTTTCGGCTGCTCTCGATCAGACGGCTGTACTCACTCTGGTTTCTCTTCATAATGCACAAGACTTTTGCCTTTTACTAAAGACTTCCTTGGAGGGGAACGCTGATGAGTTGAAACTATTTTTGGGGGGCTTTGCTGTTTGGCCGAGCCTTTTGTACTTCTTTGAACTATCCTTAACTAGACTCAGAGTCTTAACAGCAGCTAAATAACAGAAGCAAGACGATTTTCATGGGCCGTGGACAGCGACTGAGACAACAGGACTCCCCCTGACTGTGACCAGGGCCGATCAAAAAATGTCATTGGGAAGGGTGTGGGAAACAAATTGGCCAGACACAGTAGGGAAAGTTAGTCAGAGAGTAGGATACTGGAGACTTAGAGGACTAACACTAGAAGCAATGGTTTTAATCATCAAGGCAGTGATTTTACCTTTGCTTTTACTCATCAGCTCTGTTTTTATCCCACCCAGAAAAGGATTTTAGACCTGGAACAAGCCATCTTTTATTTCCTGTAAAGGTCCAAGTGGGAACGAGTACAAAGAAGAGTGATAAAGAAGGCAAAGGAGAAAGGAGGGAAGGGAATGCCGGACCTGTTATTGTTTTTAGGGAGCAGATTTACAGCTATACACATAACAGCAGCCACGGCCCCATCCAGAAATCCTAAGACTGCAGCTATGGCACGGTTCTGGATGGGATCATACCTCAGAAGATTAAAGACCTTACCCTCTGATGTTAAAGTACCTGGGTCTTTAATCCTTCACCTTGAGCAAGATGATGAATGAATTAATATCAGATTATGATATTGATTTATTTTGTTTTACTGAAACCTGGCTGGGTGATGGAGAATATGTTAGTCTAAATGAATCCACCCCTCCTAGTAATATTAATAGCCCCATTCCTCGAGGCACAGGCCCAACTGATGACTTCTCCTTCTCCTGTTACATGCTGCACCCCAAGTCCATACTGACTCAATTAAATTAAATTAAATTTATAGTATCAATATAGTATCAAGAGTTATCTCGAGACCCTTCACAGTTGGAGTAGGTCTATACCACACTCTGTAATTTACAAGGGCCCAACAATTCTAGTAGTTCCCTCCAGAGCTAGCAAAAAAAAAGAAATCCCTTTAAAAAAAAAAAAATCCCAGTTGAAGTTTATTTATTTTATGCATCCTTAACTTATTTATAATCCTAATATTAATATATAGGCTTATATTGCAATCTCGTAGCCCTACATGTAGTTGTACCCATATTTAAATGAACACACGGTGGAAAAGTTTTTGCAGTGTTTTTTTCATTTTACTTGTGGGGGAAAGAGAAACTCTGGAAATAGAAACTCTGGAAAAGAGGGATCCTTCGAGCCAGACTTGAACTAGCAACCTAAGGATTTCAGCTTTATACCTCTACAGTCCTCCGCTCTACCAACTGAGCTATCGAAGGGACCTAATACACATGTACGCACTTTCCATTTTTATTTATATGATAACACAGGACCCCCTGGAGGGTATTTCTTTAGATTTTACAAAACATTCACATAAACTCGCAGATCAATTGACGAGAATCCCACCCAGAAAAGGGATTTTACACCTGGAACGAGCCATTTTTAATTTCCTGTGGGGGTCCAAGTGGGACCGAGTGCAAAGAAGAGGGACAAAGAAGCCAAAGGAGAAAGGAGGGAAAGGGGAGCAGATTTACAGCTATACACATAACAGCAGCCACGGCCCCATCCAGAAATCCTAAGACTGCAGTTATGGCACGGTTCTGGATGGGATCATACCTCAGAAGATTGAAGATCTTGTAGCGGCCCTTCAGATTTATGGACTCAGACGCAGAGAGTTTCAAACGGGTGTCACTTTAATTCTTCTTCTTAAGGAGCACCAGGCACCATTTGTATCATGAACACCGTGAAAACTACAGAAAACACAAGTACAAAATGTTTCAATGTTGATTCACAAACAATTAAAATATTAATCATATTCACATATTAATCGTACCTTATTCCGCTCTCCGAGGGCGCTAATCAACGAGTTTCCCTCCATTAACTTGCATGCTCTCTAGCTTGACACATTCTCACAGTTGGAGCTCTTAGAAATACCATGTGCGAACAACAAGAATAATAAAGTAAATCACAATGCGAACCTTTTCTTTACAAAATTCAAATGAATGAATGATTAATAACTTACAAGTTTTTACCGCTCTGAGCAATGCGTGAGCAACACATTGTGAAGAGAGTATGACCGGAAGTGTAGCGTCAAACAAAATACAAGAAGAAGAAAATGGCGCTTTTCACAATAAAAGCAGAACCGACCACAAATAACACTAGAACTGCAATGTATTGTTAACATAAAAATATAATACTGTGTAGGAGAATAGAATTGCAATTTATCAGAGACATTTACAGATCTTACCCTTTGATCTTAAAGTACCTGGTAGGGATGAGCGAGTACAGCATTGTCTGTATCTGTATCTGTACTCGGACTGGGGCCTAACCCGGAAGTGGACAGGGTTTAACCCGGAAGTGGGTTGGGTTGTCTGGAAATCGGCGGGGCTTTAACCAGTATGTTATTTTAAGCATGCAATAGATACGGGTTGAACAGAAATTGTTGTATTTATTGCTGATTAGAAAAGTATTTCCATGACAACACACTTTTTGTGTGTAGGGTAGGGGTGCTGTGACTAGCCTATCACAGAATAGTGTAGGGGAGGGGTGCTGTGACTAGCCTATCACAGAATAGTGTAGGGGAGGGGTGCTGTGACTAGCCTATCACAGAACGCAAACAGTCAGCTACACGTCAGTCAGATTTTTTAACAATCCGAGCACAGATATGGACTCGTATTACTTGTATTATTCTTGTATTTGGCAAAAGTGCTTTATCTGTACCGGATACTCGTTTCTGCCGAGTATCCGGCTCATCTCTAGTGTCTAACAACTCTGTGCACTTTACCCATGTCCTGCTTTACTCAGCAGTTGAAAAGGATTTGTGCGAATTTGTATAGCACAGTGTTGTGGGATGTCGTGACCTCCTTGCATTTATGTTAATTAATGCAAAAATCAGTCTCAATGCCCAGATGGGTTGCCAGATTTGCAGTGAATATCACATTGTCTAGTGATGGGGGTGTAGTGAGCATAGCTACCTTCCAAGCAGTTGGTTTATCACCACTTTTTGAGTTGTCGTGGTCGAGTGTTTAAGGCACTGGACTAGAAATCCATTGGGGTCTCCCCACGAAGGTCCAAATCCTGCCGACAATGAAAGGCATCCTTAGCGTTGGTAGCAAACCAATGACACATCACGTTATAAAAAATCTCAGTTGTGCCTTCGTGAACAATATTGTATTATCCCATAGGTACTGGAAGCCTGATTTAGGGTCTTAGCCATGCTGAACACAGCCTGAGCCAAGGCCCGCTTTCCCCTCATGAGTCACCCCAGTGGGCGCTGTAGATCACTGCCTGATAAGGCCAACAGAACCACATTATCTGCAAAGACAATAAAAGGAATTCTAAGGTGCCCAGACTTGACACACTGCTGCGCCTTGAGACGTGTTGTTCATGTCCAGGAGTTGTGCTCTTTCCATCGCTTGACAATATTCCCTTTTAGGATCAAGAGTTCTTCTCCCACGCTGAACACAGGCTGAGCCAAGGGCCACTTTCCCCTCATGAGTAGTCCAACGCGTTCTCCGGGACTTCCTTGAGTCCTTGTAGTATTGTGACAGGCGGAGATACTGTCCATTATACTAACGAGGAATGGCCAAGTTTAAAATTTGGCACATCATTCGATAGGTGGCGCTATTCCAGCATATAGGCCACATCCACTTTTGTACTTTATAGTACAAACCTTAAAGTAAATGGTTGTTTTTTTCAATTCTTCTGGTCACACTTGGCACTATTCCACAACTTTTGTCTGTAGTTCTCTATTTTGTCAGGGCTTAACTCTTTTTTTGTTTCTTGTTATGTCCCGGCAAAAAATATTATTCTTTTGGGTCGTCTGTCCATCTCTACATCAGAATCAGAAATACTTTATTGATCCCCGAAAGGAAACTTTGGAAAAACAAGATCCTTCAAGCCGGATTTGAACCAGCGACCTAAGGATTTCAGCTTTAAGCGTCTACAGTCCTCCACTCTACCAACTGAGCTATTGAAGGGAGTTAGCAAATAAATATGCACTTCCCATTCTTGTGAATGTGAAAACACAGGACCCCCTGGAGGGAATTTCTGACTCATCAGGGGCTGTAGCTCAGTGATAGAGCACACTTTGAGTCTCAATGCCCAGATGTATTACAAGATTTGAAGTGAACATTGCATTGCCCAGCGATGGTGGTATAGTGGTGAGCATAGCTGCCTTCCAAGCAGTTGACCTGGGTTCGATTCCCAGCCATCGCAGTAGCTTTCTTTGAGTTGTGTTAATTGCTTTTTTTTTACAAGAAGTCAACAGAAAGGTTACTTGCCCAACCTGGTTTGATAAAATCTCTTTGAGCTGCATGATTATGGCAAAATGATAACGACAATTACTTTGATCAATATGGAGGTCACGATTAATTATCACAATTATTTGTTGATTTTCTACTCCAAAGTGCTGGAAAGGAAGGTTTCAGGTTGAACCTCAGGTTAACAAGGAACAATCCCAGCAAGGTGATTGATGGATGATTCTAGTTACTTCACCCAGTTCAGGCCAAATGACACAGCTGTAAGAGACCACATTGGTTGGCTTCCAGCTATGTAATATATGCAAATGGCAGTGGTGGGATTAGAACCCACGCCTCCAGAGAGGGGAGAGTGAGCCTTAATCCAGCGCCTTAGACCACTCGGCCACACTACCTGCGAGTACCGACTCTCCACATCGTGACAGACACAGGGGCCGTAACTAACGGTATGCTTGTTAATGTTATGGAAAAAAAACCTTTGCAAGTAAAAAGCCATAACTTTATTAAAAACTGCTAATACTTTATTAAAAAAAATTATCACACTTTTTCATTTTTCTCTGGCATTGTTGATTATTAGAATATTGTAACCAGCATTAAGTGAGTAGGTTTAGGTCTGTGTGAATATGGGCTGAGCATTTACCTGGACTGAACTTGTGAACATCTTCTTTTGCATATTCACTGTAAAGAGCCATTACTCCTCCAACTGCCAACTATTGTTCCAGAGACAATAGGATATACAGTTTTAGATTGCAAGGTAACTGTCCAAGACCAAAGACTACACGGAAATACCTCAAGTGATCAAACCAGTTTGCCAAAATTCGCAGCACAGATATAAAACCACTCTTTAAAATATGTTCATGTACCATTCAAAAACAAAAGTACAATCATAAAACACATACTACTTAGATACTGCAGCCATCCTGATCACAGCCACGGGGGGATCTGCTTGTGCTTTCTTACCAGCAAGTTTCTGGAGGTCCAAATAGCATCTTTGATGGCAACAAAGGTTAGCCACTGTGTGAGCCACAAAGTGTATAGCTGTAAATCTGCTCCCTAAAAACAATAGCAGGTCAGGCACTCCTTTATCTCTTTTCTCCTTTGGCTTCTTTGTTAGCATCAAACGTCACTGGGTGGACTTGAACCACCATCCTTTCGGTCAACAGCCAACTGCGCTGACCTATTGCGCCACAGAGACTGCGCTTGTTGGACATTTTATGAGCGGGAGCTCGATCTTTAAGCCACAAACATTTGCTTTATGGCTTTTTGAGGTTGAGCTGCACATGTATGCTTATCAGGCTATTTTCCTGTTACTCAGAAATTGGGGAAGCTGACTCATGCGGAAATGTAGAAGCTGGACGTGCATTGTACTGTTCTTACATGTCACTTGGATTCTGACTTTGAATTCAAATATTTGGCATCCAAGAAAATTCCGGAACTGATGATGTATCAGTCATTTTGCTGGTGGTTTCTTGGTCACAGCAACAAGCTTGATCATTGACATACAGTTGTACACAACGTATCACAAAACTGTCGGGTGGGGCCTTATGTATTTGCTTGTATTACATCAAGTGACCTGCATACCAACCACCATCAGAGATGGCAAAAGTACTCACTGCCCGTACTCAAGTAGAAGTACATATAATTGTTTTAACAAATACTCTGGTAAAAGTAGAAGTACTGATTTAACTTCTTTACTCAAGTAAAAGTAACAAAGTACAGGCTTAGCAATTTACTTAAAAAGAGTAAGAAGACTCGCCCTAATGGTGCTATTAAAAACCTCCTTCACCATTCTGGCGGGGACAATGTCTAAGGGACAGTTGGTAGGTTTCATGTGTTGTACAACCTCAACACAGGCTTAAATTCCTCAAACACAGCTGAGTGTGTAGGAGAAGCAGATACAATACCTTAAAATTAGCACTGGTAATTTCCCAGATAGATGCTACTTTGTCAATAAAATAACCAAGACATTTCTCACATGTACTAATTGACACATCTGTTGGAGCAGAGGTGCATGGATTTATGACAGAGTTAATAGTATTAAATAACAATCTAGGTTCGTGGCAATTGCTAGCTATGACAGAAGAGAGATGCTGCATCTTCACCACCTTCACAGCATTCTGGTATGTGATAGACTGTCCCTTAATACACCCAGTGTCACATGTAGATTGTCTTTCCATCTTCGTTCAGCTTGTCTGCAGTGTTGCCTAAGGGCCCTTGTGGTGTCATTTAGCCAGGGGTCCGCCTTAGGTTTAACAGCTTTAATCTGATAAGGGGCAATAGAGTCTAGGATTTCAGTGCATGTGGAATGGAACTCAGAGAGAATGTTATCTGGGGAAGAGGGAGAGACCAGACCACCAGTCACCTGGTTGTTAATGTAACTTGAAGGAGCTCCACATTTGACAGTATTGACTGGAAGTGATAGGCTTTGAGTTACATGGGGGATACACACTTTGCATTCAGTCTGGTACTCACCATAAAAAATTAGGTATCACTGAAATTTGAACTTGTGTTGCTGCAGTCAGAGTTTACAGTGCTCATCCTGAATGGGCCAGTATAGTGCATCAGAACTGCTTGTTGAATGGTCTATTAGCTTTTGGAACCCCTCTTTCCCCACAGCTTTCAATTGTCAGATATGGGTGGGTGAGTGGGCACTGTGTCCAACCCTTTCTGTGTAAAAAAATAACTAAAGAAGTCTCTTGGATGAGAGACAAAACTTCTGCGGAGGACCTTTTACCAAGTCCAGTTGCCCTTGGCCTAGTTGGGATCTTTTGGGGTAATAGCATGGCAATATTTGACATATTTAGACCATAAAGACAGTTATCAGTTTATTTCCCATCTGGCAGGTATATTTGTGGACTCAGTTGGACATTTTGAAGATAATTGCACAATGTTGACCCCATTGTCAGTCTATTTTTCTAGGTAAATGGTTCCTGTACTATGTAAAAGCTCTTTGAGTAATTGTCAAGACTAGAAAAGCGCTGTGTAAATTGGGCTGAAACAGAAAGTTATGTTTTTATCCAGACAAGAAAACAAGGATATTGAATATGAGCCCAACACGATGCAGAATTTTTTTCTGTGCACCATTCATCAGGGCCTTCTCCCCAAGTAAAGCAATATTAGCCACTCCTGTCTAATTACACTGTTCCAGCTGAAGCAAGTCAACAAAGTATCTAGTGAGGTAAGTGAGAGACAGTGGAGGCTAGGACAGTGTGCCCGCCAAAAGGTAACTCACGCTCACAGTGCTCAGCTTGAGTCAGAGAAGGACACAGAGAAACACACAGACTACAAATCAAGGAATAAAAATAAAAAAGCAGTAGTGGATCTGAGCACTAAGGTTGATGCTCTGACAAAGATGGTGGAAGCTCTCACAGCCACTAAGACCCATGATCAAACATGCCAGTGCACTCACACCAAGCCAAAGCTAATATCAAAGCAATGTGGTTGCCGAAAGTGTGTTGAGAAGGGGACCAGTACATTGCTTTATATGTGGAGAGGGAGGTCAAAGAGCAGTTGGACGCCTAAAACGGGGGCAAGCAAAGAACATTGGCTAGCCAGCTGCCGATGCACACTCACTAAGCAGCAGACAGGAGTACCCCACCAAATCAGAGACACAACAAAAGGAATGTCTTCATGTTAAGTGTGTAATTGCCCCGGTAGCAAATACAAAGACTGAAGTAAATGAAAAAGTGTTCCAGCTTGTGGGAATGAAATGTAAAATAAGGTGTTACATTCACAGCTACGCAGTGGACTGTTTATTGGACCCTGGTGCCCAAGTCAGTCTCCTGGACCGCTAGTGGGTGAACACTTACCATACTATGGGCTTTTTTTCAGATTTGTTTTCAGCTTTGCTGAAGCGCATTCATGATCCGTAATACCTTTCGAAACCACTTACCCTGGTTTCCTCAGCGGAGCCAGTCGGGCCCTCTGCTCTGGCTGACTGGAAGTCAGCGGCTTCCGGCTAGGAGGCCTCAAAGACCAACTGCTTTCGCAGCGTCCGGTCCCTACCTTCTGGAAGCGAAGCCTCCAAAGACCAAGTACTTTTGCAGCATCTGATCCTTGTCTTCTGGAAGCCAGGCCTCCAAAGACAAACTGCTTTCGCAGCGCCTAGTCTCTGCCGAAGCCGCTGGCCTCCAGCTGCCCGGAGCAGAACCCTGAACTTAAAGACTCAACACGGCTTGTACTTATAAAGTCCTCTATGGACGTTTTGAGACCTCACTGATGACGTCACAAACTTACAGCTGATTGGCCATTAGTTCTTTTGATGTGTTATAGAATGCTGTGATGTCATACACCGTAGACAATTCCAGTCTATAAGACTTTATGATTTGATTTTTATTTATTTTTGAGGGATGAAAGCAAAACACATTGTAAAGAATTATGAGAATATACACATCACACTATAAATGTGTAAATTAATTTAACGTGTATAGAGCAGACATATTTTCACCTGTAAATTGGTAACTATGGGTTTATTAAACCAAAACTAGAGTTGTGATGGTCGGAAAAGTGAAAAAACGACCCAAAACGGCTTCTCATAGTTTTATTTAGTTTCTTTCAATTTTGAATGAAGTGTGTGTTTTATGATGCTAAAATTACTGTTTATTTACATGGAGTCTGATGGATTTAGCAATTTTAATTACGTGGATTTTTTTATGTTTAAAAAAGAATCTTACTCTTAAACAGAAAGGTCAACCTCCTTAAAATCCTTTCCATGAAGTTGTCAGACACTTGGAATATTAATCTCAGCCTGTCAGTGGCAAAACAAGCAGTTTTGTGAAGGTATATACAAGCTGGACATTTTCCTCTTTTAACTCACATTGTAGCTTGTTTTGTTGCTGCCAACTGCAGCGATCTTGCTTAATACTACACCAATGTGTGTGTGCTCATGATTCTCTAAGGCGGGATGTCCGAGCTCCGTAGGCGCCTTCTTCTGCAGCGGCACAGGTAAAGACCACGCAGCTGTTGCCATGGTGCTGCTATGATTAGACGAGTGAGTGTATATTAGTGAAATAAATAAATGTTCTTCTTTAAAATACAGGGGCATAAGTATAAACCCCCCCTATGTTAAAATACAGGGGGCAACAGTATACACCCCCCCTATGTTAAAATACAGGGGGGCATAAGTATATATACACCCTTTCTAAGTTCAACAACTGGCTCCTCTATCGGCCTGCCTGAACCTAGGCCTCAAAAGAGACACACACACACACACACACACACACACACACCCTTAGCGTGTGTATGAAGAGCCTCTGCGGTTGTAGTCTGGTGGAAAGACGTTGATTCTGGGTAGAGAGCTGACACTGCAATGCTTCCTCTGATGAGGAGATTATGTTGTCTTTTAACATGAAACAGCCCAGAAAGCGGTAAGAAGAATGGAGGGGGGGGTTGCACTGCATGTGAAAAGTGGTGCAACCCGGGACATGTGAATGTGAAGGAACGTTTCTGTAGCCCCGACATTGAACTGCTGGCTGTGGGGTTTTGTCCCTAATATCTACCGAGGGAGTTTACGTCCACCATATTAATCTCTGTCTACGTTCCACCGTCTGCAAATGCGGAGGCAGCTGCTGACGTCATTCACACCACGGTCTCACGACTCCAGACGCAGCAGCCCAACGCCTTCATTGCTATCTCTGATCACAATCTTGTCTTGCTGTCACCAATGTATGTTCCTCGTGTCCTGCGGCAGCCTGTCCACAAAAGGACCGTGAGGAGGTGGACTCAGGAGGCTGAGGAGGCACTGCAGGACTGCCTGGAGTCTACAGACTCGTTCTTGTAATTTATTCCTATTATTATTACATCATGTATATTGTATGTATGTATATTTTCCCAAGTATCTCATTTATATTTATATTCTGTGTTGTGCGACTGATTTACGTGTGCTGCTGTAAAACCGTAATTTCCCATTTTTCTTGGGATCAATAAATATCTATTTATCTATAAATCTATCTATCTATCTATCTATCTATCTATCTATCTATCTATCTATCTATTAGAAAAACAATGTCGTCCTCTGCTGGCCAATAAATTATGTGCAGGGTATTTCTACCAATAATTAAATTAAATTTGTTATTTTCTTTAAATTTAGAAAATATTTTCTAATGTGCTTATTAGTACATTTGCTGCTCATAACATCAATAAAGAGTCAAATTAAAACCAGGAACTTCATTACATTCAGTACACTCTGACCAAACTGCTGTCTGCTACACACCAGTTTTTAAAAAGTCAGGCTGGTCACTGACCAATAAGAGGCCCTCAGGTGTTACATCCACATGTGTAGCTCATTAGCATTTAAGGTTTCTTTCAATCAGTTGATGAGAGTGGTCTTTGACTCTCAGGGTAGACTTATAAAAGCTGGTGTGTAGCAGACAGCAGCACATCGTGCCAGTTAGGCCAGGATATACAAGCAAGTGGTCCATTTTAGCTTTTGTTGGTTAGCAGGTGTAGTTTGCTAGCAGCTAGGCTAGCTTTAGACACTGCTAACATCAGTGGCGATGGCGTTTGGGCGTTACCTCAGGTAATTTGCAGGGTCATGTCACTTCACAAGCTGCTGGTGTCTGTTATTGCATCCTATGGTTTCAATTTATGTTTTTAATACATTAATTTGTATTAACAGTGTGACCTTGCTCCTGTCTGTGTGGACAACTGCCAAATGTGATCATATTCCCAATGGTAAAGACTAAAACTGCTGCTTAAACGCATGCCTGTTAGTCCTTGGTGCATATATTCCAATTTGAACCCATTTGTTCATGCAGGAGTTCATATGGAGTGTCGTGATCGTTACTTCATGGTAGCTGTTGATCTCTCCTACTCTGGGAATGAACCTCTCTTTGAGGCAATTGGTAAGTCCTGCACAGCATTACAAGCTAGGGGTCAGAAACCATGTGTTCTCACTATTGAGCTACAATGGCTATTTAACCTTATTTTGTAAGTTATTCCTAAGACTGGCCTGGCAGGTTTTTACTTTGAGTAAATCTGAACAATTAAACCCAAGTATTTCACTGAATAGAGTGAAAACTTTGTTTGAGCAGACAAAACTAGGGATTTGTCTTTCAGATGAGACTGGTGTGTACCCCATCAATAAGGAGTATGGAGCAAAGTGTGGCTACAGTGTCAGTGTTGTCCCTGCTTCGGAACATCTGGAGCTCAGAGCCTCTTACTTCAGCTGTCACACTGACAACAAGGTCTTTACAAATGGCATACAACAGTTTTGGGTTGATTTTTGCACACTGTGGAGCCTTTTTCAGGAACACATGTTTTTCATCTTTTGATTGGATATTTCAGGAGGATGAAGTATTCACATTCAACTTCAACCTGATTGTGACACCCAAGGGAAAGGATGTCACCTATGCTTTGAACAAAACCTGTTCTCCCCCTCTTCCCTGGTCTCCCAGAGAGGTCACCTGTGAGGTCAACTACATGGAAGTAAGCTTGGTTGCATGTTATGTAACCTGTGCAATTTCCAAATTTTAACTACCCCTGGTTTCTTTGTAGGTGTCTGTGAGGAGTGATGTGGCATGTCCAACAGGGACAAAGGATGACTGGGATGCTAGTTTCAAAAGGGTATGTTTGACATGTCCTCTGGGAAATTTGTCATTTGCAGTTGGATAACATCCATCAAATTTGTATATACAATTAAATGGTTTGACAATGTGCTTCAGGCTTATTCCTCAGCCACTTCAGAATGGCAGGTGATGTTTCAGCGGGCGCAGCCGGGGGTGTTGCCCATTAGCCTTAACACGGCTAAGACTCGTGGATATACATTTGACTTGACAGATGGAAGGCTTGTATTTCGTACTCCGTATGGACAACCTGAATCATACAGCACTGAGGTAAACCACTGATGCAGAGTTTAGTGCATCTAGTCATTTATTTTTTCTCTAAATATCAGAATGGTATGTTTTGTACAGTAAAGCATTTAGTACAAAGCAGTTTATCTTGTGTGTTGCGCCCCCCCCCCCCCCCAGGTGAATGGTGTTCCAGTAGAGGTGGTCCATGCAACACTATTGTCCCGACTAAGCTGGGTTTCAGTCATGGTTGACCTGGTGGCTGCTTGCTCAATGCGTCAGTATTGGCATCTTTTATGCTGTGGCTTTCTTTTTTTTTTTTTTTGGACTTACGGCAAATAAAACTAATACTGGTGTAATATCTCTCAGATAAAGGATCATATGACAACAGTAGCTACATTATGTGGGAGACTTCTGAGGTGCGACATCCATGGGTGTCGGATCTAAACCAGATGCAGGTCAACATTGGATTCAATGGTGAACTTGTGGCACAGCCAGTTGCAGAGAAGAGAGGCTACATTGTAAAGCAGCACAACTCCACAGTCAAGATCAGCATACCCTATAAGGCTGAAGGAGTATACAGGAAGGTCAGGAGGCAGGGCTATTGTTCATTAAACATGTTTTAAAATGTGGAGGAGCCAGTTGCATATTTAAATTTCCTGATTCCTTGTTTTCTTTCACAGAGCATCGTGTCTGGGAACCTCTACAAGTTCTCCATCTTTCATCTCTACTTGGAGCAAATCTCCGTGGATGAGGATCAGGGTGACACCAGACTTCGCATTCACAGGATGTTGGCCACTCCCCTGCTGCCATGCCCAATTTTCACTGAAAACAGTAAGTCTAACCAGGCACTTGTAGTGATCTGATGGATGACACTTCATGAACCAGTGTCCTCAACATCTGAGCCCACTAGATGTGCATTAAGAGAAATTCTCAAGGCATTGCAATTCAGTATACTCAACTAATTGAACAGAGTGCCATCTAGTAGGCTCAGAAAATAGACACTGGTTCACAAAGCTTCATTAAGCCATCACAAGGCAACTTGCCAATTTGAAACAAGAATCTGAATGGCTTTTTGTTTCAGGAACAGTTTCTGAGGAGCGCGTATTCACTGTCTACCTCGGGGACATCCCGAAAGACGTTGAGTTGGTTGCAGTTAATTTGAATGGACAGGATTTTACAGTTCCCTTTACAAATACAAGCAGCCACAACATTGAAAAAGTTGTTGTTCCCAACCACACTCATGGCTATATTCTGAAAGTGCCTTTTGAAGACCCTGTTATGCAGCAGGTAAAAGCGCTTTACATTACATTTGTGGTATTTCATGTTTTACACATGGCAACTTCATCCTGCTTGAATCAACATATTTTCTGTTTAGATAATCAAAGATGCAACAATTCAGCACAGGCTGGACATCAACTACACCCTGACTGTTCTGCCTGAAAATAAGCCTTTTTACCAACTAGCATCAGTGATGGCGGTAACCAATGCCTGTAAGTCCTTTTAGACATGGTCAATCCTAGTGTACGAAGCAGAGTAACAGTGTTGTCTTCACAGCTCTTCCAGCCTTTGACGCTGTCTGTTCAGAGTCTGGCATCAGCTTTAAACTGGACCACCAGCCTATTGACCCCCTGTGGGAGATCCGTATAGGCTCAGAGCTGCTGACGACAGAGCTGGCAGATAAGTACGGCTACATCATTAGCAACAATAGCCAAAGACTGCTGCTCGAGGTGCCGCTCTTCACTCATGGCTACAAGTATAAGGTGACATGAGACTAGAGTATAAACACTTGTATTTTAATGGATGTTTTATACATGAACATCAGTCAATATGGTGCATGTGTTTTTAGAACATTACTTTAAAGGACTTCGTTGGCACATTTGAGCTCTTCATGCGGAACTGTGAAACCGAAGGCCAAATTTCAACTATCAAGACTTGTCAGTTTTATGCTACTGAACTCATTGGTAAGGAGGGTTTTTTTTTTTTTTTTTCCTCAACTCTAAGATCCCTATATAGCTTACACAAGTGCTAAAACTCAGTTCTCTGCAGTGTGTTCGGCTGATGGCAGGATAACTGTGGTGGCTGACTTGTCTCTGACCATCACAAGTGAAGGAGTTCCTTCTAGAATCAACCTGGTAGATAGAAACTGTAGACCCAAAGAGATGGACGGCAGCAGGGCTCTCTTCTCTTTTCCAATCAACAGCTGTGGATCCACAGTCGAGGTACTGCTTCTTAATGTACCTGAGCTCATTCACAATTTTATATCTGGCAATATGAGCACCCAAATGTTATGCTTGATTTCTCCAGCTTGGCAAGGAGTCTGTGACTTACAAAAACGAGATTTTCTTCAGCAAGGAGTTGAATGCACCAACTGTCTCCAGAAATGATTTTGACAGGTAGACTTTCAACCCAACTATTTTAGCTAATACAACTCCCTCAACTTAATGCAAATAACCTTATTTTCTTGTCTTGCAGGGTGACAATCCAGTGTACATATGCTCTGGCTGGACTACTGTCAGTATACAGGTTTCAGTCTGACACAGCTGGGGTTGGCCATATTGTGCATTCTGCACACTCCACTAAAGGTTGGTGGTTTACCTGTTAAACTGAACCGCATCCTTAATACATCACATGCCAACATCTGTCTGGTCTCTCCAGGTCTACTGGGTCCCACCATCAAGCCCACTACAATGCAAATTTTGTCCACTCAAAGACGTGTATACACTGAACCTGTTAAGTACATCAGTGTATCCCGCTTGACAGACAATGTCTCCAGAGCTAGCCTTCCAGGAATGGTCTCTAGCACTGTTGCTAGCGTGTCGAGCAACATCTCTAGCATTCCAGGCACTTTGCCGGGCACAGTCACCAGCAACATCTTTAGTGTTCCGGGCACCGTCTCTAGCATTCCAGGCACTGTATTGGGCACCACTAGTGTTCCAGGCACAGTCTCTAGTGTTTCAGGCACTGTTACTAGTGTTCCGGGCACTGTTGCCAACATTACAGGCAACATCTCTAGTGTTCCAGGAACCGTTGTTGGCATACCAGGCAGTGTCTCAAACAACATCTCTAGCATTCCAGGCACAGTCTCTAGTTTTCCAGGCCCTATGTCAGGCACCACTAGCATTCCAGGTACCCTTGCTAGCATATCAAGCACCATCTCACATGTTCCAGGCACAGTCTCTAGCATTCCAGTCACCGTCACTAGTATTCCAGGAAATGTTTCCAGCCCCATCGCTAGCATTCCAGGCAGTGTCTCAAGCATTCTGGGCATAGTCTCTAGCATATCAAGCACCGTCACTACAGTTACGAGCACTGTTGCTAGCGTTCCAGGAAACGTCTCCAGCCCCATCGGCACTGTATCGAGTGCCATCACTAGCAACATCTCTAGCATTTCAGACACTGTCTCCAGCATTCCAGGCAACATCTCTAGTGTTCCAGGCACAGCCGCTAGCATACCAGACAGTGTCTCAAGCACAGTCATTGGCAACATCTCTAGTGTTCCAGGCACTGAATCGAGCACCAGTAGTGTTCCAGGTACGGTCTCTAGTGTCTCGGGCACAGTCACTAGCATTCTGAGCAGTGTCTCAAAGGAAGAAGCTATTAAGCCCACTACAGCGCTTCAAACACCAGTGTCATCTTCCAGATGCACCCGACGATGTTTTTCAGTGAGACCTGCTTTCCAGCCTTCTGAGGCCAAAGCATCCAGCTATCCAAACGATGTCTCAAAGGATGTAACCATTAAGCCCACTGCAGCGCTTCAAACACCAGTGGCCACTACCAGATGCACCCGAAGATGCTTTGCAATGCAACCTGCTTTCCGGCCTTCTCCTCAGTACATCAAAGTATCTGGCATTCCAAACGATGTCTCAAAGAAAGTATCCGGCTTTCAAACCACTGTCTCAAAGCAAGTACTCAACTTTTTAAACGATGTCTCAAAGAAATTATCCGACTTTTTAAATGATGTCTCAACGACTGCGTCAAGGTTTTTAAACGATGTCTCAATGACAGCATCTGGGCTGTAAATGATACAAGAGGTAAGGTTGCTTATCTGAACTTTGTCGTCATTTGGTTACTGAAGTTTTGGTAATTGGTCTTGTGTCATTCTGTTTAAATTTTCCCAACAGGAGCCAGAAGGTGATCAACGCTAAAATGACACCATGATTTGGGACAGGAGGTTTTAAATGTGAACTTCAATAAACTTGGATCTTGACTGGTCATTGCAACTACACGAAAATTTATGTACCTAAAATTGCTCAGAACTTAATATAGCGCAGGACCCTTGAGCTGCTAGGTTGGACCCCGCCTGAGGGACAAATTAATCTTTAAATGTTGACTGCTGTATAAAGTTAGTGCTTTATGTGGTTCCAAAGGAAGTTTCAGGACCGCAGTGAACTCTTAGAAAAAGGAATAACCGACATGTTGGTAAAATGCTTACATAATATAGATTTTACATTTTTGAGAAGTGATTAAGATTCTGAGTCTCAAATTCTCAACGGAGTGGCCCTGACGTCATAGCCTGCACAGCTCTAGTTTTGAGCTGGGTGTTAGGCGCAGTCAGCAGAACGCTGAGGCTGTGCTTCAGCTCTTGTGGAGCTGCAATGTAACTTGGACCTGAACTTAGATGTGTGGTCTAAACATCTTGCCAAAGGACTACAATGAAAAGTGCCAGCTGGCAAACCCTGGACCATTTAACAAATGTTACTGTGAGTTGTCTTTACAAAAGTGCTTTATAAAAACTTAAACAGAACTTACCAGTGAGAAGAGGCTAATATGATCTAGTATGTTAGATGAGCAGCTCAGTTTTGTACACACTGAAGTCATGAACTTCACTCTGAACATGATTTAGGCTTTAATATTTAATTCAAGGGGGCCGTGGTATTGAAGTTTAGCCAGAAAAATTGCGCATCATCCAGCAATGATAAATTTAGGACAACGATTGTAGTTGAGATAAAAAAACGAGATGAGATTTCTTTTTTTTGTCTTATTTTTTTGGACATTTTTGTTTTGAAGCTTTCTGGCATTTGTCACTCTTTTGGCGTTTTCTTTCTCACTTTTTAACAACGGTTTTCTTGATTACTTTTTTTTGGGATGTTTTTGTTTTTCCCTATATTTCTCTTTTTTCAGTGTTAAATTTTTTTTTTCCTTAAAATTCTATAAAATTAACACCAGGTAACACTTTACAAAAACAATCATTTATAGATTGTAAATGGATTGTTAATCTTTAGTTATCATTTAACTGTTAGGAAACAGTTTACTGTTAACAAACCAAATATAATGATTACTAATTATTAGAAGTGCTTTGTTAAGGGTTACTAGTTGGTTTGTAAACGATGTCTGGATGGTTATAAAGTTGCAATAGATGACTTATACCTTGTTAAATAGTTAATACTTTGTAAAACGTCTAAGAATTATTGGAATGCCTATTAAAAAGTTGCAACTGGTGGGTGGTTTATAATTAATTATAAGTGTATAAAGCATCAAGTTACTTTATTTGGTACACTTAAATCTTTTATTAGTGGTCCATAAAACAATGATTATTTGTGCATTGATAATATAGTCTAAATATAGTATAAATCTATACATGGACAATGAATTTGTCATGATGACCTAGTCTGGAAATTTAGAATTTTTTTTCTTATGTTCAACTGTATATCTGTAATCCATCACAGTTACAGGGAACAAAATGTAAGTAAATGACAGTTACTATGAAATCAAAAGTTTGGTAATTATATAGTTATAACACCATGGCACACAATTTGTGATTAATAAAAAAGTATAAAGCTAATAATTGTAAATGTGCTGTATTTATATAGCGCTTTTCCAGTCTTAACAACTGCTCAAAGCGCTTTTACATCTACAGGAAACATTCACCATTCACACACATTCATACACTGTGGCCGGGGCTGCCGTACAAGGTGCCACCTGCTCATCAGATAAACATTCACACACATTCACACTCCGATGCGCAGCACCGGGGGCAACTCGGGGTTCAGTGTCTTGCCCAAGGACACTTCGACAATGACTGCAGGGGCGGGGATTGAACCACCAACCTTCCGATTGGCAGGCAACCGCTCTACCACTGAGCCACAGCCGCCCTTTACATTTATAACACCGGACAGAATGCTGAGTAACATTGCAGCTTGCATGTAGGTAAGTAGCATGTTATTGTTTATGTTTTGCAACCGTTTCATTCATTCTGATTCCTTAATCTATTGTTATAACTTTGTGGGTCAAAGCAAAGCCTATAGTAATCAAAGCATTCAGTATATACAAGAGGACATAGTCCTCCTGAAAAATCCTCCTCTTGATAGAAGAATAAGTCACTATCAAAGCCAAGTCAAGCAAAAGAAAAAAACAAATACACTGACATACCTAGAGTTGCAAGTTCTGTCACTTAAACAGAATGGCTGGAAAGTATTGGGCTTGTTGTGGGAATTCCCATAGAATGTTTAGCTGTATGGTGTTTACATTAACCTTTCTTTTGTGTCTGAAGTGGCTTTCATCGATAACCCCAAACTCGTTATGCCCTCCCAGCCTCTGTCCTTTTCTTCTTTTTCTTCTCTCTATTGCCTCAACACAGACATCTCGCAGCTTTTTTGCCATCTTTGACAGTGTATGTCATCAGTTATCATGTCAATTTGTCTTAATCGTAGGCCTTGTGCAAACCTGGAAATACACAAAATTAATGGTGAAAATGTTGTGGCCTTATGCAAACAATACTTCAGTAATTACACGTGGCACAGCATTCTTATGGGCATAAGAATGATTCAAGATATGTAAAATGGGAGTAATACTAATAAAAATTAGACGTATTGTCCATCCACTGCCTAAAACAACAATTAACATGTGCTTCACTTGTGCAAGCTATTGTGAAAAGCTATTACCTAATGCACTATAAAGTAGCTTACATTAATGGAACCCAGAAGGTGTGTTCAATTTATCCAATGCATATAAAAAGTGCAAGTATCTCTTTGGATGCAGCAATTCACTGTGATTTTCAAAGAGATGTCACTTGCCTTTAGAATATTGCAGCAATAAAATTATGTATAATTATATATATATGTATATATTGACTTTCTGTATCCTGTAGCCTACCACTGGTTTTAGTGTAATATATCATCTAAATTACAGGCACTTTGATTATTCATGTAGGTGTATAGCATGTTATTCTTGAACTTAAATTTGATGTCTATACCTACACACACAATCGTATCCAGTTGAAAAGGAATATCTTGGATTGCCTAAATATTGACTGGTGTCGGATGGATTTTCTGACAACGGCTCTATGTTTGGCCCTCTGTTGACATACCCTATGGAACATGGCACCACTTGAGATCCAATGGAATTCAAAGATATACCATAATTGTTATGATATCTGTTTAAATTGTTTTGCTTCAATGCAAGACCATTTTTTTAAGAACAAAAAATGTTTGAGTAGGAGACATGAGATTGAACAAATGGCAAACATTTATATTGTCTTTGTTTTGTTCAGTCTTTTGTCGGTGCTTCCTAAAGCATGGACTGGAACCTTTGGGGTACTTCAGGGGTAACAAGTAAAATGAAGAATGCTTTTCCTATTATTATACTCACCTAAATGCTACAACTGAAGTCTACCAGAGTTATGTAAGCTACACAGTCTTGCAACGTTATCTTTGCTATTTTTCCATTTACAACATTTTAGCGGTAAATTAAATGTCTTATGGCCACTATTCATCTTGTAGTTGGTTGACTTGGTTCCAGACTTAAAACCATGTAGGCTAAGGATTTACTGAAACCTTAATGGAGTAAATTAAATAGGGAAAATCACTTAGAAAAGTGGCCGGTCACTCTAAAAGCATCAGTAAATAAATTTAATAGATACCTAAGTAAACAGTAAAACATATACTAAATATACTGTTAAATAAATGCTAAATATACAGTAAAAAAGAAGAAAACTAGGCCTATAAGCTACAGTAACAAAAAAAAATTCTTTAGTAATATCAGACCTTTAGGCCATGTATGCCCATATTAGTTAGGCCTACCACGACTGCAGTGCTTCATCTTCATTTTGTGGTGGCAAATGTTGCATTTCATCTTCTGTTTCAGAAGTTGTCTTTTCTTTAGCCATTTTATTAGGTGCTTATGGTGTTTTCTTTTCAATCGGCTACCTTCAATTAACTCCCTTAGTTCACTTGCTAAACCAGGCATTTTCCATTTTCAAATGGGCTACACACGGAAAAGTTATTCAGACCAGACCTGTTAGAGCCAAAAGTGCGCCTAAATGCCCACAGCCCGCCCGCCACCGGTATGGCTGTAACCCGCCCCTACTGTGCCTCTGATTGGCTCTGACTGTACCAAACTATTTCACTCCTCATGCATATCGGACTCTGAACTTGAGTGACAGCTAGAGAAAGACACCCAACCTAACAAACCGAAGGTAACGACTACTAGCCAATCAGAGGCAGAGTAGGGCGGGTCTAAGCGTAACCAGGGAGCGTTAGCAATATTGCTAAAATCAGAGGTTTCAAACTAGCTAGCTGCAGAGTATCTGTACTGATATTTCTAACTAACCATGTCGGCAAAGAAAATACATTTTACAAGATCTGGCAAAGCATTAAAAATGGATAACAAACTAGGGACACCAACGCGGTCGACGAGAGAAACGGCTGCACCTGACGTTACCATCAGCAGCATGGATGATGCTAACATCGGTGAAGGTGCACATGGACAGAAAAACCTGGAGAACACTGCCGTTAGCAAAAACATTAATGCCAAAGTTACCAGCGATGAGGATTACCCCGCAAACAAGAAGTGTCATGGTTTTGAGAGGGATAAAAGCAGTATTTTATTTGAAACCAGCGATGACACAGACTGTGAACACCAATCTCTGAGTACAGGTGAGTTTGATAACGTTAACCTGTTGGCATGTAGCCCACTGTAATTGTAGCTAGCCCTCGCTGCTCACTAAGATTTCTAAACAGTAACGTTATGGAAAAATATGGAATTTCATTTTTACTAATTTACAGGTCTGGATAGCATTGAACAACATTTGAGCTTCCAGGCTATTTCCCATATTCTGTTTTCTTAAATATACAATTCTTAAATGTCTATATATTGATCATATAACGTTAAGCACAGTTCATGGCATTTGGAGTTAGATAGTTGTGCTAACTTTTAATCTGTAACGTTACTTAGTGAGTGCGCAGGGCAAGGCAAGAAGCGCATGCGACCTACCACACACTCCTAGCAGAGCTGGCTCCGTGCCTGTTTGTCACAGTTCTGCTCCAAGAGCCTTATAATGTATAATTGTACCAAATCCAGACATCCAAAACTAAATAAGTGTGAAATAAATGTGTCAAATATTGTTAGTTTTCATATATACATAGCATCACAAGTAACCAAATACCAAATATTAAGATTGTCTGAGTTATGCAGTGATGTAGTTATCATAACATTAAATGGATTGTTTTCTGTAAGGAAAGCATACATTTATGTCTGCATAATCGTGTAGACTGAATGATCACAATAAGTCAATGCTGTTTTTCTGAGGGCAGACTATTATAAATAAATAAATATGGTGTAAAATAATGTACTGAGAAGTTTAAAATTTCTGAAATTTTCTGTGAAAATCGTGTTGGAACATTTGTATTCACACAGAGCTGGTTTAAAATCATCAGGTTTATTAACCAGAAGTTCACTTAAAGAGGACATGTATTTAATGTTTGATTTTTAGATGCACTTAAGTTTATTTCTCTTATTTCCAGTCATCGATATGTCTCCAACAGCCTCAGTGCTGCTCCAAAAGGCGAAGATAAAAGAAGGCTTGCTGAAAAGACAAATCAAGCAGTTGAAAAAGGACATGGACTTCCTTCACCAACAATTAGCAGGTGTTTTTCTTCCTATGCTGCATATTATATTTTGCTGTAGTGAGTAATTGCACACTAAGAAGATTATATTTTTTTGAATTATTAAACTTTTGAAGCATTTGGCAAAATACATTAAAATACATCTGATCTCACAATAGCATTTTCACTTTTTAATTTAAATTTCTAATGCAATTTTCACTATTAGAATGGGCATTTTGTAGTTAACCCCAGTCAAGCTGTGATTGATTTTTTTTGTGGGTATGCTATTTGATGTTAAAATTAACCTTATTATTTTAATTTCCTATTGTTTTAGCCAAGAACACTGCTGTAGGGACGGAGTCTAACCAAACTACATCGTCATCTGCATCTGCCTCCTCCTCATCCACCACCTCCTCCTCTTCATCTGCCTCCCCCTCTTCATCTTCCTCCTCATCTTCAGAGGATGAGAAAAAGAAAAAACGGCAAAAAAAGAAGCATCACAAAAAACACACAAAAAAGAGATACATCCAAAAGGACAAAAAGAAAAGAAGACAAAAGAAGAAGGTGGCAAAAGGAAGGACACCACTTGGCAAAAGAGGTGAATTAAGGGGCCAAAGTATAATTACATTTTTATAAATTGTGGTTAAACTTACAAATCTGAAACATTTCTACTTATGTTTGAATTTTAGATGTGGGTGCAAACCAATTTTAAGACCAAAGTTGTTTTACTCATCAAGGATATAACATTTAATGGAAAGTTTACCAAAAGCAAAAAACAACTACATGTTTTTTACTCTCAACAAAACTCAACAGCAATGTTTCTTTCCAGAAATCATGACATGGTTACACAGGATGCTATCAGATCTGGTTGTTTGGGAACTATTCTCCAACACAGTACCATGCCATAATAGTTTTCCATTAAACTGTTCACAACGAGGTCTATGGATTATTGTTAGTTATTATGTCAAGCGTTCTGAAAAAGGTGCGGAAATGTTATTCTTTGCTGGCCAGATGTACCTTGCTAGGTAAAAGCCTGACATCTGGCACGTTTGTCATGTGCCAGATGTCCCTCCCCTACCACTGCTACATCAGGCATAAAACTGTTTAGCCAGACCTTACTAGAGTGCTGAAACAATGATCAAATGATTGACAAGTTTATCTTTATGAACTGTTGTCTACTTTTGCAGTCAGAAGCCCAATAGAGATCATCAAAAGATACAAGAGGGTGTTGAGGGCATACAACCATGGCATGAAATTGGGAGAAGCGAGTGCACATGCTGGAGTGACAGTGAGGTCTAAAGCGGCGATTGCAGAGCTTGCTATATCTACCCCTCAAAAGTTTGAAGAACTAATGGCAGGATACAACAAACTACATAAGATAGCTGACTTCCTCAGCAGATGTGAAGACATCATTAACAACGATCCACAAGTAAGGGCCAACATAGCTAAAAATAAAGCGGTGGGTAAGCTCATACCCTACAATAAGAGGGAGCAGAAGTAATTGTTTGGGAAGCTGACTGGAGGGATTTTGAAATTGTAATGTTCAAAAAGGACTGTGTAATGGAAAGGTTTTTGCACGTTCATTTATTTTTCATGTATGGTCATTGTTCTTTTTAAATTTTTGACCACACTGTAAAATTAGAGGACCAACAATACCACTTTTTTTTCAATACAAGAATGGAAAACATACAAATAGTCCTTATTTGATGTTGTTTAAAAACATTTAAAGTTTCAGTAAGTAACTTTGATTAAAATGTTTGTAATAAAGGTTTTATTAGTAATGTTGTGTTTTTTTTATATCCCACTCTGACTTGCAGGTACATTTTTCATTTATATATTTGTTTTTTTTGTATATTTAATGAAGGGCAAAACATTTCTCCTTGCTTTACCAAGCACTTACTAATAACTATGAAAAACATCAGTCGCAACTTTATAATAACCATCCAGACCAACCCTTAACAAAGTATTATTATCTAAATAATGTTTATAGATTGTTTATAAAGTATTTATTAACTATTTAACAAGGTATTATAGTCCTCTGTTGCAACTTTATAATAACCATCCAGGCACTGTTTATAGACGGTTTACAAACCAACTAGTAACCATTAATAAAGTATTAATTATCAATCTAAATAATGTATATAGATGGTTTATAAAGTATTTATTAACTATTTAACAACGTATTATAGTCATCTGTTGCAACTTTATAATAACCATCCAGGCACTGTTTATAGACGGTTTACAAACCAACTAGTAACCATTAATAAAGTATTAATTATCAATCTAAATAATGTATATAGATGGTTTATAAAGTATTTATTAACTATTTAACAACGTATTATAGTCATCTGTTGCAACTTTATAATAACCATCCAGGCACTGTTTATAGACGGTTTACAAACCAACTAGTAACCATTAACAAAGCACTTCTAATAATTAGTAATCATTATTAATTATAATTTAATTGTTTGTTAACAGTAAACTAACTGTTTCTTAACAGTTAAATGCTAATTAATAAACTGTTAATTTACAATAAGTAAACATTATTTATTATAATTTAATGGTTTGTTAACAGTAAACTGACTGTTTCCTAACAGTTAAATGATAATTAACTAAAGATTAATTAACTATCAATTTACCATCTATAAATGATGGTTATTATAAAGTGTTACCCACGAATCTAAACCCCACGCATCGACCCGGTATTGCAGCGTCACCGGGAACGGTGCACCCATCTTCTGTCTTCTGGAAAAACAATTAACGATGCACGTGGAGCTGCCCGTTGCCCAAACTGTCAACGGACCTGAAGAGACATGGCTGGCAGATTTTACCGCCAGAAATTGTCCTAAAAACTGAATGATATGTGTTCCTGGTATCAAAACGTTGTTATAATACTTGACAAGATAAAGCCATACAAAAGTGTAGCAAGATTTGCACTTTTGATTGGCAGAAAAACAGCAAGGACAAAATATTGGCCCTGTGACAATGGGGGAATAGGTGAGGCCTTGGATTTGGAAAGCGGCACACCAAGTGAGAATTACCGCGAGGGTTGGGACTGGGAAGACTGGCGTTTTCGGCTGCTCTCGAGAGTGGGCTGTACTTACTCTGGTTTCTCTTCATAACGCACAAGTCTTTCGCCTTTTACTAAAGACTTCCGTGGAGAGGAACGCCTATGAGTTGAAATTATTTTTGGTGGGCTTTGCTGTTTGGCTAAGCCTTTTGTACTTGTGAAAAACAAATATGCTCTCCAAAAGGAAACTCAGATTCTTAAACGTAGCCAAAATGTGACAGCATGGGAATATTGCACGTTGGCAGGAGCTTGACCAATTGGGAAAACCACAATTGCCGTCTTTAACTAAAACTTTTTGTGCTTCCCCATGAAGCGCTTGGACGGGGGTGCTAAGCAGCAGCTGTTATGTCCATTTAAAATTACTGGACCGTGACAACTGAGAACCGTCCGGGGAGGTCGCATCTGACAGCATTGAGGTGGTGGTCATCGCTTCTCGGCCTTTTGGCTAAGATCAAGTGTAGTATCTGTTCTTATCAGTTTAATATCTGATATGTCCTCTATCAGGGGACAACATATTAAATGGATTTTTAGCAATGGGAGTTGAAAAAGGGGCTTGCTCCGTTCACTCCACGCATCGACCCGGTATTGCAGCATCGCTGGGAACGGTGCACCCATCTTCTGTCTTGTGGAAAAACAATTAACGATGCACGTTGAGCTGCCCGTTGCCAAAACTGTCAATGGACCTGAAGAGCAATTGATATGAGTTGATCAAAAATTGTTATATTTATTGCTGATTTGAAAACTATTTACATGACAGCATCGAGCTTCAGATCAATGGTGTTGTCATGGTAACAAACAAACTATATACAGAACGTTTTGCAACAATTAATACAACACATGCTGTTGCAATTATGTAAAATGTAATGAAAAAGAGTTTTCATATTCAATATAACTTTGTTTTTTTAACTTTTTATTTTTTTATGATCAGTGTGATTTTTTTTTTTTTTGGTTCTTTTTTATTTTTTTTATTTCCACACCAGGTATATGTGTGTGTGTGTGTGTGTGTGTGTGTGTGTGAGTGTGTGTGTGTGAGTAAGAGAGAGACACAGAGAGAGAGGGGGCGGGGGGGGGGGGGCAGCTGACAGTAAAAAAAAAAAATCTCCGATGGCAGAGACGCAACTGGAGTCGCATTTAAAACAACAGCATGTCTGAAACCCACGTTCACCAGAAATCTACTGGTTACTATGTAAGGACTACAAACCCCACGTTCACCAGAAATCTACTGGTTACTATGTAAGGACTGCAAACCCCACGTTCACCAGAAATCTACTGGTTACTATGTAAGGACTGCAAACCCCACGTTCACCAGAAATCTACTGGTTACTATGTAAGGACTACAAACCCCACGTTCACCAGAAATCTACTGGTTACTATGTAAGGACTACAAACCCCACGTTCACCAGAAATCTACTGGTTACTATGTAAGGACTGCAAACCCCACGTTCACCAGAAATCTACTGGTTACTATGTAAGGACTACAAACCGAAGTTAAAAACAAACCTGAAGCTGAAGAAACCCTAAACGTTAACGGAACAGATCCGCAGACCGAATTGACTGACGGAGCAGGAGAGAGCGAGAGAGAGAGCGAGAGAGAGCGCATTTCTCCATGTTCTGTGTGTGTGTGATTGATCCGAGCGGGTTTGTAGGCGGGGGGGCGCTGTGATTATCACAGAACGCTGCGCGGCCAGTTGAGGAGTTTTATTCAATCCGAGCACGGATATTGACTCATATTACTCGGATAATACTTGTACTCGGCAAAAGTGCTTTATCCGTACCGGATACTCGTTTCAGCCGGACACTCGGATCACCCCTAGTGTATATGCAGTAATATAAAGAAAGTTGATGTCATAATGAATTGTGATGATGACATAATGAATAGTGATGATGACATAATGAATGGTGATGATGAATCAAAAAGAAAGTTGATGTGTATATGCAGTAATGTAAAAGAAAGTTGATGTGTATATGCACAAATCTAAACCCCACGCATCGACCCGGTATTGCAGCGTCACCGGGAACGGTGCACCCATCTTCTGTCTTCTGGAAAAACAATTAACGATGCACGTGAAGCTGCCCGTTGCCCAAACTGTCAACGGACCTGAAGAGACATGGCTGGCAGATTTTACCGCCAGAAATTGTCCTAAAAACTGAATGATCTGTGAAACCTCGTTGGGTTCCTGGTATCAAAACGTTGTTATAATACTTGACAAGATAAAGCCATACAAAAGTGTAGCAAGATTTGCACTTTTGATTGGCAGAAAAACAGCAAGGACAAAATATTGGTGAGGCCTTGGATTTGGAAAAGCGGCACACCAAGTGAGAATTACCGCGAGGGTTGGGACTGGGAAGACTGGCGTTTTCGGCTGCTCTCGAGAGTGGGCTGTACTTACTCTGGTTTCTCTTCATAACGCACAAGTCTTTCGCCTTTTACTAAAGACTTCCGTGGAGAGGAACGCCTATGAGTTGAAATTATTTTTGGTGGGCTTTGCTGTTTGGCTAAGCCTTTTGTACTTGTGAAAAACAAATATGCTCTCCAAAAGGAAACTCAGATTCTTAAACGTAGCCAAAATGTGACAGCATGGGAATATTGCACGTTGGCAGGAGCTTGACCAATTGGGAAAACCACAATTGCCGTCTTTAACTAAAACTTTTTGTGCTTCCCCATGAAGCGCTTGGACGGGGGTGCTAAGCAGCAGCTGTTATGTCCATTTAAAATTACTGGACCGTGACAACTGAGAACCGTCCGGGGAGGTCGCATCTGACAGCATAGAGGTGGTGGTCATCGCTTCTCGGCCTTTTGGCTAAGATCAAGTGTAGTATCTGTTCTTATCAGTTTAATATCTGATATGTCCTCTATCAGGGGACAACATATTAAATGGATTTTTAGCAATGGGAGTTGAAAAAGGGGCTTGCTCCGTTCACTCCACGCATCGACCCGGTATTGCAGCATCGCTGGGAACGGTGCACCCATCTTCTGTCTTGTGGAAAAACAATTAACGATGCACGTTGAGCTGCCCGTTGCCAAAACTGTCAATGGACCTGAAGAGCAATTGATATGAGTTGATCAAAAATTGTTATATTTATTGCTGATTTGAAAACTATTTACATGACAGCATCGAGCTTCAGATCAATGGTGTTGTCATGGTAACAAACAAACTATATACAGAACGTTTTGCAACAATTAATACAACACATGCTGTTGCAATTATGAAGTAAAATGTAATGAAAAAGAGTTTTCATATTCAATATAACTTTCTTTTTTTAACTTTTTATTTTTTTATGATCAGTGTGATTTTTTTTTTTTTGGTTCTTTTTTATTTTTTTTATTTCCACACCAGGTATATGTGTGTGTGTGTGTGTGTGTGTGTGTGTGTGTGTGTGTGTGTGAGTAAGAGAGAGACACAGAGAGAGAGGGGGCGAGGGGGGGGGGGCAGCTGACAGTAAAAAAAAAAAATCTCCGATGGCAGAGACGCAACTGGAGTCGCATTTAAAACAAGCAGCATGTCTGAAACCCACGTTCACCAGAAATCTACTGGTTACTATGTAAGGACTACAAACCCCACGTTCACCAGAAATCTACTGGTTACTATGTAAGGACTACAAACCCCACGTTCACCAGAAATCTACTGGTTACTATGTAAGGACTGCAACCCCACGTTCACCAGAAATCTACTGGTTACTATGTAAGGACTACAAACCGAAGTTAAAAACAAACCTGAAGCTGAAGAAACCCTAAACGTTAACGGAACAGATCCGCAGACCGAATTGACTGACGGAGCAGGAGAGAGCGAGAGAGAGAGCGAGAGAGAGCGCATTTCTCCATGTTCTGTGTGTGTGTGATTGATCCGAGCGGGTTTGTAGGCGGGGGGGGGGGCGCTGTGATTATCACAGAACGCTGCGCGGCCAGTTGAGGAGTTTTATTCAATCCGAGCACGGATATTGACTCATATTACTCGGATAATACTTGTACTCGGCAAAAGTGCTTTATCCGTACCGGATACTCGTTTCAGCCGGACACTCGGATCACCCCTAGTGTATATGCAGTAATATAAAAGAAAGTTGATGTCATAATGAATTGTGATGATGACATAATGAATAGTGATGATGACATAATGAATGGTGATGATGAATCAAAAAGAAAGTTGATGTGTATATGCAGCAATGTAAAAGAAAGTTGATGTGTATATGCACAAATCTAAACCCCACGCATCGACCCGGTATTGCAGCGTCACCGGGAACGGTGCACCCATCTTCTGTCTTCTGGAAAAACAATTAACGATGCACGTGAAGCTGCCCGTTGCCCAAACTGTCAACGGACCTGAAGAGACATGGCTGGCAGATTTTACCGCCAGAAATTGTCCTAAAAACTGAATGATCTGTGAAACCTCGTTGGGTTCCTGGTATCAAAACGTTGTTATAATACTTGACAAGATAAAGCCATACAAAAGTGTAGCAAGATTTGCACTTTTGATTGGCAGAAAAACAGCAAGGACAAAATATTGGTGAGGCCTTGGATTTGGAAAAGCGGCACACCAAGTGAGAATTACCGCGAGGGTTGGGACTGGGAAGACTGGCGTTTTCGGCTGCTCTCGAGAGTGGGCTGTACTTACTCTGGTTTCTCTTCATAACGCACAAGTCTTTCGCCTTTTACTAAAGACTTCCGTGGAGAGGAACGCCTATGAGTTGAAATTATTTTTGGTGGGCTTTGCTGTTTGGCTAAGCCTTTTGTACTTGTGAAAAACAAATATGCTCTCCAAAAGGAAACTCAGATTCTTAAACGTAGCCAAAATGTGACAGCATGGGAATATTGCACGTTGGCAGGAGCTTGACCAATTGGGAAAACCACAATTGCCGTCTTTAACTAAAACTTTTTGTGCTTCCCCATGAAGCGCTTGGACGGGGGTGCTAAGCAGCAGCTGTTATGTCCATTTAAAATTACTGGACCGTGACAACTGAGAACCGTCCGGGGAGGTCGCATCTGACAGCATAGAGGTGGTGGTCATCGCTTCTCGGCCTTTTGGCTAAGACTGCGATCGCCTCTTATTTCTGGAGAAAATTTTTTGCCTGTTTGTGGCCTAGTTTTTCACCAGGTTTTTGGAGGTTAATCAAACCATTTCTTGTGAGTAAATTTCAACTTGTTTGTAGTTGAGATACTTTCACTTGGAATTCATTGGTCCAGAGGACTGCTTACTACTCTCGACCAGACCAAACAAGAAAGGTAAGTGTGTTTTAGTTTTAGTATTTATTAAGGTTTCATTTTGCTATTTTAGATCAGTGTTTTATCTTATTTTTAGCTTCCTTGTTGCTTTTTTAGACGGTTTTAGGGGTTTTAGCTTCTTTTATCCCTTTTATTTTGTATTGCCTCCGCCATGTCGGCCAACCATGCCGGCATGCGGAGGCACCACAGTGTCCGTTTAACTTTTAAAGAAAATGAACCACTTGTGATATCAAGGCTAGACTTCTCCAGGAGGCTAGTCCAGAAAACCTTGAAATTCGCCCCAGAAGATGTAAACTGTATCTTGACTTTACCTTTTAATAAAGGTTTTGATATAAGCTTTTGTTCCGCTGCCTTGTTGAGAGAATTCTGGATTCGTTTTGAAAATGCAAAACCCCAGTTTTCTGCATTTAATGTTGAGAAACTGACTGACAATGCAGCTAAAACTGTAATTGTCAGAATGTTCAATGAAACTGTGAATGCAGATGACATTTGTTTATGGCTGAGCAGATTTTGCACTGTGAAAGGCCAGGCTACCAAGGTGAGATATGAGGATGGCATTTGGAATTGCGCTTGGAGGGTCCCCATCCAACAATGGCAGGACCCCCAAGGCTTCCAAGGCCTGAAACATCTGCCATCCATGATAGTTCTGGGAAACAACAGGGGCTACATCCACTACCAGGGCCAGCCCAAACTCTGCCGCAAGTGTGGTGAGAATGGGCACCTGGCAGAAGCGTGCCAGCAGATTATTTGTGGCAAATGTAGAGAAATTGGGCATACCTTCATGGAATGCACCAATGGCAGGAAGTGCAATCTTTGTGGAGAAACAAACCACCTCTTCAGAGATTGCCCAAAGTCATTTGCTAACAAATTAAAGACTGCAGCAAAAAGAACAGAAAATGAACAAAATGGCGGACAAGGTGAATTGTTTGGAGAGCTGTTTGGGCTGGAAAATTCAAATCTCCCGCCAAATCCTGTGATTGGAGGAGAAGGATCAGGGGAGGCGGGAGAAGGGGAGGGGCTTGCAATTGCCCCACCAGAACAGGGAGGAAGTGGTGGCAATGCAGGCAGAAGGCGGAGCTAGCCCAGTGGCTGGCTCAGAACAGGAAACTGACCAGTTACAGGGTGATAGTGAGGATGTCCCCCTCCCCAATGCCCAGCCAGGCAAGAGGCTAATTTCAGAATTGTCCTCTGAGTCTCCTGGAGTCTCGGAAAAGAGGGGAAGAGCTGGGACTTACTCAGACAGTTCATCTGTGGAGGGGCCCAGAGTCTTCCCCTCCGATTCACCCAATGAAGTCTCATTCCTAAGCATAGCTCTGCAATCAACCCCTAAGGTCTCTAAGCTCAACGCAACCCTGCGTCAGAGGCCAACTCCCAGAGTCCGAAAGGGAAATGGAGTTCAACCCCGTCCTCTCTCACCTGTGAGAATGAAGGAAGAGCTCCATTCACAAGAAATTCAATAGTTGTTGTTTTAAATATTTGAAGTCCCTCCCTTTCTGTCTTTAAGATGTCATACTTTTTATTCTTAACCATACTCATGGCACTCACCTTCTCAACTATCAATGTGAGAAGCGTCAAGTCGAGAGTTAGAGCCCAGACGGTTTTATCCTTTCTTAACTCTTTTAAGTCAGATGTGTTTTTATTACAGGAATGTGGCCTTCCATTTTTAAAGCACTACAGGGAATGGGAGGAGTTATGGCCACAAACGTCACTATGGAGCGGGTCAAATGAAAACAAGAGTGATGGAGTGGCCATTTTAATAAAAAACCCTCTAGTCTTGGTAAAGGGCAGCACTGTGGTGAGAGATGGTCGGGCACTTTTAACACACCTGACTTTTATGGGGAGGGATTTTAAAGTCTTAAATATTTATGGCTTTAATGACAAGAATGACAGGTATGACCTTTTAGAAGACCTGCAGCCCCACATGCTAGGTAGGCTACCTTTAGTCGTAGGGGGGGATTTTAATTGTATTTTAAGCAAGAACGACAGGAGAAGAACAGGGGATGATTTTAAAGCAGACAAGACTTCACTTTTATTACAAAGTATATGTAGCGATTTTAAACTTGTGGACTGTTTTAAAACCATGCATCCCAGAGAGGAGGGCTTCACCTGGTTCAGTAGTGACGGCACCCAAGCCTCTCGCATAGACTACATTTTATCACGTGACTGCCCACCAACCGATGCTAGATTAGTACCTGTTTTCTTTTCCGATCACGCAATGCTTTCCTGCACCCTTTCACTCTCTTCCGGTGTGACGGCAGGAAGCGGTCTGTGGAAGCTCAATTGCTCCCTGTTAGAAGACAGGGAGCTAGATAGGCAGTACAGGGAGCAATACAAAGAATGGCAGACCCTTCAAGACTTTTACGATACACGCGCACAGTGGTGGGAAATGGTGAAGGGGAAGACTAAGACTTTTTACAGACAGGCAGGTAAGAGGAAAAAAGATAGGGACAACAGACGCATGATGGGACTGCAGAAACGACTTCAGAGGTATTTTAAATTAATCCAACAGGGAATGGATTTTAATGAGGAAATAAAACAAATTAAAACAGAGATGTCGGTTTTAGCAGAAATTAAAAGCAAAGGTGTCATACTAAGAAGCAAGGAGAGGGAAATAGAGGAAGGAGAGAAGTGCACAAGATATTTTTTTAAGAAAATCATAAATAAAGGGGGGGCATGTTAAGACTTAAAAAAGAAAACGGGTGCATAGCTAACACAACAGAGGAAATTAAAGAAACTGTCGAAGACTTTTACCGTGAACTGTACACGGAAAAAGCAGTTAATAAGGACACCATGACCGAAGTTTTAAAATCAATTGAACAAGCAAAAAATGACAATGTGCTCTTAACTCAAGATTTTACCATGATTGAACTAAACAACTGTGTAAAAACTTTTAAGAAAGGGAAGTCACCAGGAGAAGACGGGCTTCCCTTGGAATTTTACTTGACATTTTGGGACATTTTAGCACCAGACTTGCTTGTTGTTTTTATGGATTTTGAACAACTGGACCGACTTCCTGACAGTTTTAGAGTAGGGATAGTGACGCTTTTACATAAAGACAGAGACAAGACAGACTTGAAAAACTGGAGACCCATCACACTTTTAAATGTCGACTGTAAACTTTTTAGCAAATTATTAGCTTCACGTATGTCCCTGTTTTTAGGAGAGCTGATTCACCCGGATCAAGCCTGTGCCGTCCCGGGGAGGAAGATCACCGACAGCCTCGTACTGATCCGAGACACCATCTGTTATGCGAGAGACAGAAACATTCGGCTAGTAGTCCTGAATTTAGATTTTGAGAAAGCCTTTGATCGGGTCTCGCACCAGTACCTCTTTCAAGTACTGCAAAAAATGGGGTTCCCAAGAAGGTTTATAGCCTGGGTGGGACTGCTGTACCGGGGGATCAACAGCAAATTCATTGTTAACGGGCATCTGACAGCAGCAGTGGATATAAACTGCGGTGTCCGTCAGGGTTGTCCGTTATCTGCCCTCCTTTACGTCCTCTCAATAGAACCGATGGCACAGATCTTGAGAAGGGACCAACGAATCCATGGGGTAAGAGTCCCAGGGAGCGGGGGACTCGAGACAAAATGCATTTTATATATGGACGACATCAACATTTTATGCACTGACCTTTTATCTGTCAACAGGACGCTGGACTTGACTGACTGGTTCGGACAGGCCTCTGGGTCGAAGCTCAACCGAAGCAAGACCCAAGCCCATTTTTATGGACCATGGAAGGCGACTGAGACGACAGGACTCCCCCTGACTGTGACCCGGACCGACCAAAAAATACTTGGGATCAAGTTTGATAGGGAGGGGGAAGGGAAAACAAATTGGGCAGACAAGGTAGGGAAAGTCAGACAGAGACTAGGATACTGGACACTTAGAGGACTGACTTTAGAAGGAAAGGTTTTAATCATTAAAGCAGTGATTTTACCTTTGCTTTTACTAATCAGTTCTGTTTTTATCCCGCCTAGGAGAACGATTTTAGACCTGGAACGAGCCATCTTTTATTTCTTGTGGGGCTCCAAGTGGGAAAGACTGAAACGAAGCGTGATGAAGAAGCCAAAGGAGGAAGGAGGAAAAGGAGTGCCTGACCTGTACTTGTTTTTAGGGAGCAGATACACCGCCCTGCACATTTTATCCGCCACAGCCCCATCCAGTAACCCCAAGACCGCAGCGATGACAAGGTTCTGGATGGGGTCGTACCTCAGGAAAATCAAGATTTTACCCACAGACCTCAGAGTTCCAGTGTCTTTTAACCTGCCACCAGCTTACGCTTTTATCCAGTCATTTTTAAGGCATTTTAACCTTGAGCAGGAGGAGTTGCATGTTTTAACTACTCACCGCTCTCTCATTTCTGTTGTGCAGGAGCGGGAACCAGTGAGTCCAGTGCGCGGGCTCGCATTGGGCGAGCCCTCAACAGTTTGGCGCAACGTAAACCATCCCGCTCTTCCAAACAGACTCCGGGACCTGTCATGGATGGTGGCTCACGAGATCCTCCCGGTCAGGTCCGTAATGCACTCCCGGGGCATGTCGGCGCACGCAACTTGCCCCCGACCAGGTTGTGGCGCGCCTGAGTCGGTGAGGCACCTGCTCTGGGAGTGCAGCGCTGCCGTAGAACAGTGGGCAATGGCCGGCTCCTTGCAATTCCCGTACTTGCCAGCAAGGGAGGTCCTTACACCACAGCTGGTGCTGTACGGGGTGAGCCAAGGAAAACAGATACCAGCACGAACATTTGCCAAACAGTGGCTCACCCTAGCCGCCATCAAAGACGCCATATGGACCTCCAGAAACTTGCTGGTAAGGAAGCACATGCAGATCCCCCCCGAGGCTGTGATCCGGATGGCCGCAGCGACGGTCCGAATGGCCGGAGCTGCAGGCGGCGGGCCTAGGACACAGCCTCAAAGAAGAATCGCCTCTGTGCCCATTCGGACGAAGGAGCCGGAGCCACACAGTACAAGTTCAAAGCAGCGGCGGCCTGACCCTCCGGGTGAGGTCGGTGGGAAGGAGCTACAGGGTGAGGGTCTCCTCTGAGCACCTCGACAGGATCCCGAGAGACCAAATCTGTTTGGGGGAGCGGAATGAGTTCCCACTTGGTAGGGACTCACCCCACTCCTGCACAACAGTGGACTTTTTATTCATAACATATGCGCTCCCTGCTGAGGAGTTTTTAACATAGACACTCATTTACATTGAAAACCTTTTATACCTTTTAATCTATGACAATGTTATCTGTAATGCATTTTTAAAGCAATTGTTTTGGATGTTTTATGGATTATTTATGTATAACGCATCTCTTGAAGGTTGTTTTGGATGTCTTATGGTTTATTTATTGACTTGTTGTATTTTAAAAGGTAACTTTCATGTGACATGTTAAATGACAAAAGTATGAAATGAGTGTCAATAAATTCTTTTCAAAAGAAAAAAATCTGTTCTTATCAGTTTAATTTCTGATATGTCCTCTATCAGGGGACAACATATTAAATGGATTTTTAGCAATGGGAGTTGAAAAAGGGGCTTGCTCCATTCACTCCACGCATCGACCCGGTATTGCAGCGTCGCTGGGAACGGTGCACCCATCTTCTGTCTTGTGGAAAAACAATTGACGATGCACGTGGAGCTGCCCGTTGCTCAAACTGTCAATGGACCTGAAGAGACATGGCTGGCAGATTTTACCGTCAGAAGTTGTCGCAAAACCTGAATGACCTCGTTGGGTTCCTGGTATCAAAACGTTGTTATAATACTTGGCAAGATAAAGCCATACAAAAGTGTAGCAAGATTTGCACTATTTATTGGCGGAAAAACAGCAAGGACAAAATATTGGCCCTGTGACAGTGTGGGAATAGGCCAGGCCTTGGATTTGAAAAGCGGCACACCAAGTGAGAATCACCGCGAGGGTTGGGACTGGGAAGACTGGGCATTTCGGCTGCTCTCGAGCGTGGGCTGCACTTACTCTGGTTTCTCTTCATAACGCACAAGCCTTTCGCCTTTTACTAAAGACTTCCGTGGAGAGGAACGCCTATGAGTTGAAATTATTTTTGGTGGGCTTTGCTGTTTGGTTAAGCCTTTTGTACTTGTAAAAAACAAATGTGCTCTCCATAAGGAAACTCAGATTCTTAAACGCAGCTAAAATGTGACAGCATGGGAACATTGCAGGTTGGCAGAAGCTTGACCACTTGGGAAAACCAAAATTGCTTGGACGGGGGTGCCAAGTAGCAGCTGTTATGTCCTTTTAAAATTACTGGACCGTGACAACTGAGAACCGTCCGGGGAGGTCGCATCGGACAGCAAAGAGGTGGTGGTCATCGCTTCTCGGCCTTTTGGCTAAGATCAAGTGAGGGAGATTACACGTGGACGGCAAATTGCTTGAAACATGGCATCTGGAGGAGCACGGGAGCAGCATGTTCCGAGAGTTGGTCTGAGATACACGCTGCGGTTCCAGGTGGACTATGAAGAGGAGCAGGTTTCGTCTCGTGTGTTTTTCTGCAAGGGAGTTATTGTGGGACAGCTGCGCCTGAAGGTTGACGAGGTCTACTGCATCCAGTGGAATCCGCAGGAGAAAGCTTTTGATGTCTCCTTTCGGACGGAGGAAGTTTATGGTCGGGTGGCAGAGTGCTGCAGAGCTGAAACTGGGGTGAGGCCTCTTGCTTACTACAAGGTTTTGAACCTGGACAGGCCTAATTTCCGGATGGTTTCCATTCATATGTACAATCCTTATGTGACTGACCTGGCCTTGGCTGCCTTTCTTGGGAGATACAGCGAGGTTGTGTCGAGTGCTAGATATGTGAAGGATCCAATGGGGTTTTGGACTGGTAGGCGACAGTTTCAGGTGTTGCTGAACCCTGATCCGGAGGGACCTGGCGGCTGTACACATCCGCCGGCGCAGTTCAGTCTTGGAGGGGATCGTGGATATCTTTTCTACTCTAGACAACCGGATTTTTGCAGGAGATGCAAGAAGTCCGGTCATACGGAGGCAGGCTGTACGGGAGCGGGCTGCCGTTTCTGTGGACAGATGGGCCATGAGGCCTACGCATGTGCTACCCCTAGAGCCTGTCATGGATGTGGGAGTTTCGACCACCTCTACAGGACATGTCCTGGACGACGGAGGACTTTTGCTGAGGCGACCCGGGCAGCTGGGACGTCAGAAGGGCCCAAGGAGTCAGGTCGTGGATTTGACTTTGCAAGTTGTGTTCCAGGGAAGCTGGTGGAAGTGGAGCCTTTCTTGGGTGGTGAGGCAAGTGGAGGGCGGGAGACTGTCCGGGTGGAGGCGAGTTTGGAGGATGCGACCGGAGGAGGGACCTTCCTTCAAGGGCAGGATGCAGTCATCTCGGGAGAGGTAGACGTGGAGACTCGGGTGTCCCTTGTCACTGAGGGGGGATTGTTGGTCGCAGCTTCTGGCGTGGCCTCCGGGACAGTGAAGCAGGGGGCGCGACGAGGTTCTCAGGTATTTGGGGTAGGGGTTTCTATGGAGGGGGGTTTTAGTAAGAAATCAAAGGGTGGGAGGCGCAATGGGGGGGCTATAGTGGGAGCTGAGGGGGGTCTGGGTGTGGGGCACCTCTTGGGGGCTGTGGGGGAGGTAGTGGAGGGTGGGGCCCAGGTGCAGGGGAGTGGGGACACCTGTGATAGGGAGGGTGGGGAGGTGGAGGACGTTTCTGGGGATGTTCTTGCTGCTGTTTTGGGGTTAGGGTATGGTCCCTCCCCAGACTTGCCGATGCTGTCTTCTCCGGAGGGGGTGGATGCCTACAGTGGGACAAACAGACCTTCAAACGTACCGAATGAAGTGCCTTATTCTTGGGCGGAACAGATGGACGATGGGGATTGTTACTCATAGTGTGGAGGGTCTGGGTTTTTCTTTTGATTGGTTGTGTTTTTTTTTTTGTCTGTTTTTTTTCTGTATACCATGGGTACGTTTAAGGTTCTTTCCTTGAATGCAAGGGGGATGAGGGATGCGGTGAAAAGACGGGTTGTTTTTGATTTTGTGGGGTCTTTTCGGGTGGCCATTTGTTTTTTACAGGAGGTACATTTGCGGGATCAGGGTGATGTTAGGAAGTTTTCGGGGGAGTGGACAAAGGGTGATTCGGCGTGGAGTGTAGGGGGGTACACTCTACTGGGGTGGGGATTTTGTTTGGGGTTAAGGAGATAAGGGTGGAGTCTTCTTTTGTTATTGTTCAGGGGAGAATTCTGGGGGTGGATGTCTCTTGGGGGTCTGCCAAGATGAGGGTGGTTGTGGTGTATGGACCACAGACTCCAGCTGAAAGGCAGGATAGTTTTGGGTTGTTGGCGCCACATCTTGTCACTAATAGGCAGGTGATTTTGGTGGAGATTTCAATCTAGAGTTGGGTAATGGGGGTGATCCCAGCTGTGTTTTTCTTTCCAACCTACTGGCCACACATGGTTTGGTTGATGGGGCAAGGTTGGTGAGTCCGCGGTTGGAGGGGCCCACGTGGCGGAACTCCCGGGGAATACAGAGGGTTTAGATTATGTGTTTTTTGCAGGGTCTTATGGTTTGGTGGCGGGTCGACAGCTCCCTGTGTTTTTCTCGGATCATGTTGGGCTTCTGTATGAGGTACACTCGGTGATGCCAGTTTTTGGCCCTGGGTACTGGCGTCTTAATATTAGTATTTTGGAGGAGGCGGTTTTTGAACGCTTTTTTCGGGTATTTTTTAGTGGTCTGTTAGGTCTCAGACCTATGTGCTCAGGGGTGATTGAGTGGTGGGAGGTAGTCAAGGAGCGCGTGAAGTTGTTTTGTATCCAGTATTGTAGAAGAAAGGTGAGGGTGGCGAGGAGGGAGTTGCATCGCCTGCAGTACCTTCTCGAGCTCGAGTATGCCAGGGAAATTGTGGTGGCATTGTGAATCAAGGGGTTTGTGGCTCCTTAAAGGAGCGATTGAGGGTGATTTATGAGGGTAGGGCACGAGCATACTTACTGCGTGCTCGTAGTGCTTACCTTGAGGGTGCCGAGACATGTTCTGCAGCGTTCTTTTCATCTATAAGGGCTGACAGGGCTAAGAAGGTGGTTATTGGGGTGAGGGACGAGCAGGGCAGGGTTGTAGACGGTGAGGTTGAAATGGTGCTAGCGGCCACTGGCTATTTCCGCACGCATTTTCGGGAACGGGAGATAGAGGTGGAGGGGGGTGAGGTCTTTTTGGATGCACTGACCCAACGGGTTCCTGCTGACATTGCGCAGGCTATGGGGGCTCCGATTACCCTTGTAGAACTTGAAGGGGCTCTGAGGGGCATGAACAAGCGGAAGGTGCCGGGTATTGATGGACTTCCGGTAGAGTTTTATCTCAAGTTTTGGGATTTACTCGGTCCGGTTGTTTTGGAGGTGTTGGCTGACATGTTTCGAACAGGTGTGATGGGACGGTCGGTGGCCACGGGTGTGATTTCCCTTCTGTATAAGAAGGGGGATCGCACCGATCTGGGGAATTGGAGACCACTTACAATGTTGTGTGTCGACTATAAACTCCTGGCTAAGGTACTGGCAAATCGGCTGGGGTTGGCGCTTCCTCATGTGGTCCATGTGGACCAGACATGTGGGGTTGCGGGGCGCTCTTTGAGATGGAATCTCCAGCTCATCCGGGATGCTGTTGCTTGGGCTGAGGACAGGCGGGTGCCACTTATGGTGGTTGCGCTTGACCAGGTGCAGGCTTTTGACAGGGTGCAATGGGGTTTTATGTTCAGGGTGTTAGAGAGGTTGGGTTTTGGTCAGGGTTTTCTTAGGTGGCTGGGCATATTGTACAAAGGGGTGGGGAGTACAGTATCTGTTAACGGTCATCTTGGGATGTGTTCCGGTTTTTTTCTGGGGTGAGGCAAGGTTGTCCTCTCTCGCCTCTGCTCTACATTCTCTACATGGAACCCCTTGCAGCAGTCATTCGGGCTGATCCAGGTGTGAAAGGGTTTTTGGTACCGGGCAGCGGGGGCCTTAGGGTGAAGCTGTCTCAGTATGCAGATGATACCACTCTGCTGTTGGACAGTGAGGCTTGCCTGATAAGATCCCTGGAGATTCTACGGGGATATGGTCGGGTGGCAGGGACAGAGTTGAACTGTTCTAAGTCTGCCGTTAAGCTTTTTGGTCGTTGGGTGGGACAGATGAATGTGCCAGGAGGGCTGACGCTCTGCACGGGACCTTTGAAGGTGCTTGGGGTCAGTTTTGACAGGGCTCAAAGTGCGACGGCCAATTGGTCTGGGCGATTGCTGGTTGTCCAGAGGAAGCTCGCACTCTGGAAGGGACGGTGCCTGTCTTTTGTGGGGAAGGTACTTGTTCTGAAGGTGGATATATTGCCTTCTCTGTTGTTTTTGGCGTACATCTACCCGCTTCCGGTTGGTATGAGGAGGCCACTTATGCGGATTGTTTTCCGTTTCCTTTGGGGTGGGAGTTTTGAGTATGTGGCAAGGGCACGTATGATGGCTGGTGTTGATGCTGGGGGGAGAGGTGTGCCGCACCTCCCGCTGAAACTGGATTGCATGTTTGTGTCATTTTGACTCAGGAGTTGTCTGCTCCAGTGGTGCATCCGTCAGGTTACTTCCTGAGGCTCTATTTCGCTTATCAGACTAGAGGTCTGATGGTTTGGAGCAATCTGGCACCCCGGGTGGAGCAGTTGCCATGGCACTACCTCCATGCGGCCAGGTGGTTGAAGGCTCATCCTGAGGTTTCAGATCCAGCATTGAGGCTGGATCACAGGGTTCTCTATGGAGAAGTAAGTCGGAGAGTGATTGCGCCACCTGTGGTTGGTACCCCATCTCCGATTTGGTGGGCTATCCAGCCGAGAGGGCTTGACAATGGTCTTAAGGATTTAAATTGGTTGTGCCTTCACAGGTGCCTGCCGGTGCGTGATATAATGTACAGGCATGGTTTGGCGAAGTCTCCAGTCTGTCCTAGGTTGGGGTGCAAAGAGGTGGAGACAGTCAGACATGTCATGTGGGGCTGTCCGTTTGCTGGTAAGGTTTGGGGCAGGGCTGGGGCGATGTGGGAACAATTGGTTTCTGGGCTTCGGCTGACATGGGAAATGGTGGACCGTGGGGTAGGTTTGGGGTGCAAATTTCCTTCCATGGTTGATTGTTAGTATTGTGAAGAGGGGCTTGTGGTGGGCTAGGCAAGACCTGGTTAGAAGAACAGGGATGATGGGTGGTGGGGGTGACAAGGCGGGTTGAGTTCGATTTGAAGAGCAGAATCAAAAGGGACATTGAGAAGTGGGGGAAGCATGCTGCCTTGGAGAGGTGGAAAGGAGGGTTAGGGTGGGAATGGTAGCATCATGCAGTATTTGTTTGTCTGGTTTGTTTTGTTTATGGTTTGGTATGGGTTGTGTGGGGTTGAGGGTAGGTTGTGCATTGTATTATTTATTGTATTGTATGGTCTGTTGAAGCTTGTGGTTTGAATGTTAATAAACTTTAATAAAAAAAAAAAAAAAAAAAAAATCTGTTCTTATCAGTTTAATATCTGATATGTCCTCTATCAGGGGACAACATATTAAATGGATTTTTAGCAATGGGAGTTGAAAAAGGGGCTTGCTCCGTTCACTCCACGCATCGACCCGGTATTGCAGCATCGCTGGGAACGGTGCACCCATCTTCTGTCTTGTGGAAAAACAATTAACGATGCACGTTGAGCTGCCCGTTGCCAAAACTGTCAATGGACCTGAAGAGCAATTGATATGAGTTGATCAAAAATTGTTATATTTATTGCTGATTTGAAAACTATTTACATGACAGCATCGAGCTTCAGATCAATGGTGTTGTCATGGTAACAAACAAACTATATAGAGAACGTTTTGCAACAATTAATACAACACATGCTGTTGCAATTATGAAGTAAAATGTAATGAAAAAGAGTTTTCATATTCAATATAACTTTCTTTTTTTAACTTTTTATTTTTTTATGATCAGTGTGATTTTTTTTTTTTTGGTTCTTTTTTATTTTTTTTATTTCCACACCAGGTATATGTGTGTGTGTGTGTGTGTGTGAGTAAGAGAGAGACACAGAGAGAGAGGGGGCGGGGGGGGGGGGGGCAGCTGACAGTAAAAAAAAAAAAATCTCCGATGGAGTCGCATTTAAAACAAGCAGCATGTCTGAAACCCACGTTCACCAGAAATCTACTGGTTACTATGTAAGGACTACAAACCCCACGTTCACCAGAAATCTACTGGTTACTATGTAAGGACTACAAACCCCACGTTCACCAGAAATCTCCTGGTTACTATGTAAGGACTACAAACCGAAGTTAAAAACAAACCTGAAGCTGAAGAAACCCTAAACGTTAACGGAACAGATCCGCAGACCGAATTGACTGACGGAGCAGGAGAGAGCGAGAGAGAGAGCGAGAGAGAGCGCATTTCTCCATGTTCTGTGTGTGTGTGATTGATCCGAGCGGGTTTGTAGGCGGGGGGCGGGCGCTGTGATTATCACAGAACGCTGCGCGGCCAGTTGAGGAGTTTTATTCAATCCGAGCACGGATATTGACTCATATTACTCGGATAATACTTGTACTCGGCAAAAGTCCTTTATCCGTACCGGATACTCGTTTCAGCCGGACACTCGGATCACCCCTAGTGTATATGCAGTAATATAAAAGAAAGTTGATGTCATAATGAATAGTGATGATGACATAATGAATAGTGATGATGACATAATGAATGGTGATGATGAATCAAAAAGAAAGTTGATGTGTATATGCAGTAATGTAAAAGAAAGTTGATGTGTATATGCAGTAATGTAAAAGAAAGTTGATGTGTATATGCAGTAATGTAAAAGAAAGTTGATGTGTATATGCACAAATCTAAACCCCACGCATCGACCCGGTATTGCAGCGTCACCGGGAACGGTGCACCCATCTTCTGTCTTCTGGAAAAACAATTAACGATGCACGTGAAGCTGCCCGTTGCCCAAACTGTCAACGGACCTGAAGAGACATGGCTGGCAGATTTTACCGCCAGAAATTGTCCTAAAAACTGAATGATCTGTGAAACCTCGTTGGGTTCCTGGTATCAAAACGTTGTTATAATACTTGACAAGATAAAGCCATACAAAAGTGTAGCAAGATTTGCACTTTTGATTGGCAGAAAAACAGCAAGGACAAAATATTGGTGAGGCCTTGGATTTGGAAAAGCGGCACACCAAGTGAGAATTACCGCGAGGGTTGGGACTGGGAAGACTGGCGTTTTCGGCTGCTCTCGAGAGTGGTCTGTACTTACTCTGGTTTCTCTTCATAACGCACAAGTCTTTCGCCTTTTACTAAAGACTTCCGTGGAGAGGAACGCCTATGAGTTGAAATTATTTTTGGTGGGCTTTGCTGTTTGGCCAAGCCTTTTGTACTTGTGAAAAACAAATATGCTCTCCAAAAGGAAACTCAGATTCTTAAACGTAGCCAAAATGTGACAGCATGGGAATATTGCACGTTGGCAGGAGCTTGACCAATTGGGAAAACCACAATTGCCGTCTTTAACTAAAACTTTTTGTGCTTCCCCATGAAGCGCTTGGACGGGGGTGCTAAGCAGCAGCTGTTATGTCCATTTAAAATTACTGGACCGTGACAACTGAGAACCGTCCGGGGAGGTCGCATCTGACAGCATAGAGGTGGTGGTCATCGCTTCTCGGCCTTTTGGCTAAGATCAAGTGTAGTATCTGTTCTTATCAGTTTAATATCTGATATGTCCTCTATCAGGGGACAACATATTAAATGGATTTTTAGCAATGGGAGTTGAAAAAGGGGCTTGCTCCGTTCACTCCACGCATCGACCCGGTATTGCAGCATCGCTGGGAACGGTGCACCCATCTTCTGTCTTGTGGAAAAACAATTAACGATGCACGTTGAGCTGCCCGTTGCCAAAACTGTCAATGGACCTGAAGAGCAATTGATATGAGTTGATCAAAAATTGTTATATTTATTGCTGATTTGAAAACTATTTACATGACAGCATCGAGCTTCAGATCAATGGTGTTGTCATGGTAACAAACAAACTATATACAGAACGTTTTGCAACAATTAATACAACACATGCTGTTGCAATTATGAAGTAAAATGTAATGAAAAAGAGTTTTCATATTCAATATAACTTTCTTTTTTTAACTTTTTATTTTTTTATGATCAGTGTGATTTTTTTTTTTTTGGTTCTTTTTTATTTTTTTATTTCCACACCAGGTATATGTGTGTGTGTGTGTGTGTGTGTGTGTGTGTGAGTGTGTGTGTGTGAGTAAGAGAGAGACACAGAGAGAGAGGGGGCGAGGGGGGGGCAGCTGACAGTAAAAAAAAAAAATCTCCGATGGCAGAGACGCAACTGGAGTCGCATTTAAAACAAGCAGCATGTCTGAACCCCACGTTCACCAGAAATCTACTGGTTACTATGTAAGGACTACAAACCCCACGTTCACCAGAAATCTACTGGTTACTATGTAAGGACTACAAACCCCACGTTCACCAGAAATCTACTGGTTACTATGTAAGGACTACAAACCGAAGTTAAAAAAAACCTGAAGCTGAAGAAACCCTAAACGTTAACGGAACAGATCCGCAGACCTGAGTGACTGACGGAGAGAGAGAGAGCGAGAGAGAGAGAGAGAGAGAGCGCATTTCTCCATGTTCTGTGTGTGTGTGATTGATCCGAGCGGGTTTGTAGGCGGGGGGGGGGGCGCTGTGATTATCACAGAACGCTGCGCGGCCAGTTGAGGAGTTTTATTCAATCCGAGCACGGATATTGACTCATATTACTCGGATAATACTTGTACTCGGCAAAAGTGCTTTATCCGTACCGGATACTCGTTTCAGCCGGATACTCGGATCACCCCTAGTGTATATGCAGTAATATAAAAGAAAGTTGATGTCATAATGAATTGTGATGATGACATAATGAATAGTGATGATGACATAATGAATGGTGATGATGAATCAAAAAGAAAGTTGATGTGTATATGCACAAATCTAAACCCCACGCATCGACCCGGTATTGCAGCGTCACCGGGAACGGTGCACCCATCTTCTGTCTTCTGGAAAAACAATTAACGATGCACGTGAAGCTGCCCGTTGCCCAAACTGTCAACGGACCTGAAGAGACATGGCTGGCAGATTTTACCGCCAGAAATTGTCCTAAAAACTGAATGATCTGTGAAACCTCGTTGGGTTCCTGGTATCAAAACGTTGTTATAATACTTGACAAGATAAAGCCATACAAAAGTGTAGCAAGATTTGCACTTTTGATTGGCAGAAAAACAGCAAGGACAAAATATTGGTGAGGCCTTGGATTTGGAAAAGCGGCACACCAAGTGAGAATTACCGCGAGGGTTGGGACTGGGAAGACTGGCGTTTTCGGCTGCTCTCGAGAGTGGGCTGTACTTACTCTGGTTTCTCTTCATAACGCACAAGTCTTTCGCCTTTTACTAAAGACTTCCGTGGAGAGGAACGCCTATGAGTTGAAATTATTTTTGGTGGGCTTTGCTGTTTGGCCAAGCCTTTTGTACTTGTGAAAAACAAATATGCTCTCCAAAAGGAAACTCAGATTCTTAAACGTAGCCAAAATGTGACAGCATGGGAATATTGCACGTTGGCAGGAGCTTGACCAATTGGGAAAACCACAATTGCCGTCTTTAACTAAAACTTTTTGTGCTTCCCCGTGAAGCGCTTGGACGGGGGTGCTAAGCAGCAGCTGTTATGTCCATTTAAAATTACTGGACCGTGACAACTGAGAACCGTCCGGGGAGGTCGCATCTGACAGCATAGAGGTGGTGGTCATCGCTTCTCGGCCTTTTGGCTAAGACTGCGATCGCCTCTTATTTCTTTGAGAATTTTTTTTGCCTGTTTGTGGCATAGTTTTTCACCAGGTTTTTGGAGGTTAATCAAACCATTTCTTGTGAGTAAATTTCAACTTGTTTGTAGTTGAGATACTTTCACTTGGAATTCATTGGTCTAGAGGACTGCTTACTACTCTGCCGGATAACAACATCGACCAGACCAAACAAGAAAGGTAAGTGTGTTTTAGTTTTAGTATTTATTAAGGTTTCATTTTGCTATTTTAGATCAGTGTTTTATCTTATTTTTAGCTTCCTTGTTGCTTTTTTAGACGGTTTTAGGGGTTTTAGCTTCTTTTATCCCTTTTATTTTGTGTTGCCTCCGCCATGTCGGCCAACCATGACGGCATGCGGAGGCACCACAGTGTCCGTTTTACTTTTAAAGAAAATGAACCACTTGTGATATCAAGGCTAGACTTCTCCAGGAGGCTAGTCCAGAAAACCTTGAAATTCGCCCCAGAAGATGTAAACTGTATCTTGACTTTACCTTTTAATAAAGGTTTTGATATAAGCTTTTGTTCCGCTGCCTTGTTGAGAGAATTCTGGATTCGTTTTGAAAATGCAAAACCCCAGTTTTCTGCATTTAATGTTGAGAAACTGACTGACAATGCAGCTAAAACTGTAATTGTCAGAATGTTCAATGAAACTGTGAATGCAGATGACATTTGTTTATGGCTGAGCAGATTTTGCACTGTGAAAGGCCAGGCTACCAAGGTGAGAGATGAGGATGGCATTTGGAATTGCGCTTGGAGGGTCCCCATCCAACAATGGCAGGACCCCCAAGGCTTCCAAGGCCTGAAACATCTGCCATCCATGATAGTTCTGGGAAACAACAGGGGCTACATCCACTACCAGGGCCAGCCCAAACTCTGCCGCAAGTGTGGTGAGAATGGGCACCTGGCAGAAGCGTGCCAGCAGATTATTTGTGGCAAATGTAGAGAAATTGGGCATACCTTCATGGAATGCACCAATGGCAGGAAGTGCAATCTTTGTGGAGAAACAAACCACCTCTTCAGAGATTGCCCAAAGTCATTTGCTAACAAATTAAAGACGGCAGCAAAAAGAACAGAAAATGAACAAAATGGCGGACAAGGTGAATTGTTTGGAGAGCTGTTTGGGCTGGAAAATTCAAATCTCCCGCCAAATCCTGTGATTGGAGGAGAAGGATCAGGGGAGGCGGGAGAAGGGGAGGGGCCTGCAATTGCCCCACCAGTGGTGAACAGGGAGGAAGTGGTGGCAATGCAGGCAGAAGGCGGAGCTAGCCCAGTGGCTGGCTCAGAACAGGAAACTGACCAGTCACAGGGTGATAGTGAGGATGTCCCCCTCCCCAATGCCCAGCCAGGCAAGAGGCCAATTTCAGAATTGTCTTCCGAGTCTCTTGGAGTCTCGGAAAAGAGGGGAAGAGCTGGGACCGACTCAGACAGTTCATCTGTGGAGGGGCCCAGAGTCTTCCCCTCCGATTCACCCAATGAAGTCTCATTCCTAAGCATAGCTCTGCAATCAACCCCTAAGGTCTCTAAGCTCAACGCAACCCTGCGTCAGAGGCCAACTCCCAGAGTCCGAAAGGGAAATGGAGTTCAACCCCGTCCTCTCTCACCTGTGAGAATGAAGGAAGAGCTCCATTCACAAGAAATTCAATAATTGTTGTTTTAAATATTTGAAGTCCCTCCCTTTCTGTCTTTAAGATGTCATACTTGTTATTCTTAACCATACTCATGGCACTCACCTTCTCAACTATCAATGTGAGAAGCGTCAAGTCGAGAGTTAGAGCCCAGACGGTTTTATCCTTTCTTAACTCTTTTAAGTCAGATGTGTTTTTATTACAGGAATGTGGCCTTCCATTTTTAAAGCACTACAGGGAATGGGAGGAGTTATGGCCACAAACGTCACTATGGAGCGGGTCAAATGAAAACAAGAGTGATGGAGCATCCAGTGCTTTGTTGGTGGTCCGTCTAATTCCTGATAATGTTCTTTGTTGCTGGCCGCAGCATCTCAGTCCCTAAAGGGCTATAGGAATGACTTAGAAAACATTAAACATTTCTTTATGGAGGAAATCCTGGACTTTAGAGGTCAGTAAAACTACCCCAACAAGTAGCACTTACTGCATAAACAACTCAAGTCAGTGCTTATTGTTTGGGTAGTTCTGGTGCCAGATGAATGCATTTTACTAGTGTTGGGAAGAATTGTGAATTAGCCTGTCTCTGCATTTGTTCAGAGATATGTCTGATGATGAACTCACAACCAAGACAACCCCAAAGAGTAGCACTTATGAACACAATAATCATCAGTGTCTCCATTTGAGATGATCTGAATGTGATCACAATGACATCTATCTTCAGTTAGTATTTAGCATTGCCATGTTCAACTGCCCCAACAAGTAGCACTTACTGAATTCAACAGTCAAGTCAATGCTAAAGTTAGCGTAATAAGAATGACTTACCAAAACAATCATTTACCCAGAGACACAATCTAGAATGAATTATAACAGATTTTAGTTTTGTCCAACTAGTAATACAACGTAAAATAGCTGTTACTGTTAAGTCTTTAGATAAAATAGTGGGAATCAGTTGTCAGAAAAACAACCCCATAGATTAGCACTAACTAAAATCAATCCAATGCCAATGCTTGAGTTAGACCAACGTCAAAGTCTTACAGTAAGCAACCTTCTTTGCTCATGATCTTCTCCAAAGTCCCGATGTTTCTTCTGGCATCTTCTGTGTTGTGGAAGTGGTTCCTTACACAGATGTGCCATCTTAAATACTAAATGCAGCCATTTCCACAAGGGGTGATCCGAGTATCCGGCTGAAACGAGTATCTGGTACGGATAAAGCACTTTTGCCGAGTACAAGTATTATCCGAGTAATATGAGTCAATATCCGTGCTCGGATTGAATAAAGCTCCTCAACTGGCCGCGCAGCGTTCTGTGATAATCACAGCACCCCACGTCTGAACGTGGGGTTCAGACGTGCTGCTTGGTTTAAATGTGACTCCCGTTGCGTCTCTGCCATCGGAGATTTTTTTTTTTTTTTACTGTCAGCTGCCCCCCGCCCTCTCTCTCTGTGTGTGTCTCTCTCTTACTCACACACACACACATACACACACACACACATACCTTGTGTGGAAATAAAAGAAATAAAAAAAATAAAAAAGAACCAAAAACCAAAAAAATCACACTGATCATACAAAAATAAAAAGTTAAAAAAAGAAAGTTATATTGAGTATGAAAACTCTTGTTCATTACATTTTACTTCATAATTGCAACCGCATGTGTTGTATTCATTGTTGCAAAACGTTCTGTATATAGTTTGTTTGTTACCATGACAACACCTTTGATCTGAAGCTTGATGCTGTCACGTAAATAGTTTTCTAATCAGCAATAACTATAAACATTTTTGATCAACTCATATCAATTGCAGGCTTAAATAACATACCGGTTAAAGCCCCGCACATTTCAAGAGAACCTGACCCACTTCCTGGTTAAATCTGACCACTTCCGGTTTAGGCCCCGCCCAGTCCGAGTGCGGATCCGGATACAGATCATTCATGTGGTAAACAGATACAGATACAGATACAGATAATGCTGTACTCGCTCATCCCTAATTTCCACTCAACCCCACCTTCTTTTTGATCAAGTTTCAGTGGTCTTGTCTATTGTAAGTAATGAATGGCTTCATGAATAGACAACCATCATCCCAATGTATGCCATTAGAAGTCTATGAGTGGTCAATTAGAGTCCAATGACTTTCTTTGGGGCAACTCCTTTTTCCTCCAGATAGAGCTCATTCAGCATTAGAAAGTACCAGTTAGTGCTAAATATCTATTCCAAAACTCCCATTCTTTTATTTATTTAGCCAGCGGTGTACAACAGCTGAAATGTACTTGCTCTGCATTTGTTAGTGTCTGATGATGAACTCACAACCAAGACAAAGAGAAGCACTTATGAACCCATTAATCATCAGTGTCTCCATTTGAGATGATCTGAATGTGATTACAATGACATCCATCTTCATTTACAGTCTGTAGCATTGTCATGTTCAACTGCCCCAACAAGTAGCACTTACTGAATTCAACAGTCAAGTCAATGCTAAAGTTAGGGTAATAGGAATGACTTAGAAAACATTTCAGCATTGTTCAACCAGTAACTAAGGAGAATATCCCTTTTAAACATTTATTTATGGAGGAAATCCTGGACTTTAGAGGTCAGCAAAACTACCCCAACAAGTAGCACTTACTGCATACATAACTCAAGTCAGTGCTTGTGTTTGGGTAGTTCTGGTGCCAGATAAATGCATGTTACGAGTGTTGGGAAGAATTTTGAAATAGCCTGTCTCTGCATTTGTTCAGAGATATGTCTGATGATGAACTCACTACCAAGACAACCCCAAAGAGAAGCACTTATGAATGCAATAATCATCAGTGTCTCCATTTGAGGTGATCTGAATGTGATTACAATGACATCCATCTTCAATTAGTATTAAGCATTATCATGTTCAACTGCCCCAACAAGTAGCACTTACTGAATTCAACAGTCAAGTCAATGCTAAGGTTAGAGTAATAAGAATGACGTACCAAAACAATCATTTACCCAGAGACACAATCTAGAATGAATTATAACAGATTTTAGCATTGTCCAACTAGTAATACAACGTAAAATAGCTGTTACTGTTAAGTCTTTAGATAAAATACTGGGAATCAGTTGTCAGAAAAACAACCCCATAGATTAGTAGGCTACTAACTAAAATCAATCCAATGCCAATGCTTGAGTTAGACCAACGTCAAAGTCTTACAGTAAGCAACCTTCTTTGCTCATGATCTTCTCCATAGTCCCGATGTTTCTTCTGGCATCTTCTGTGTTGTGGAAGTTGTTCCTTACACAGATGTGCCATCTTAAATACTGAATGCAGCCAATTTCCACTCAACTCCACCTTCTTTTTGATCAAATTTCAGTGGTCTTGTCTATTGTAAGGAAGGAATGGCTTCATGAATAGACAACCATCATCCCAATGTATGCCATTAACAGTCTATGAGTGGTCAATTAGAGTCCAATAACTTTCTTTGGGGTAACTTCTTTTTCCTCCAGATAGAGCTCATTCAGCATTAGAAAGTACCAGTTAGTGTTAAATATCTATTCCAAAACTCCCATTCTTTTATTTATTTAGCCAGCGGTGAACAACAGCTGAAATGTACTTGCTCTGCATTTGTTAGTGTATGATGATGAACTCACAACCAAGACAACCCCAAAGAGAAGCACTTATGAACCCATTAATCATCAGTGTCTCCATTTGAGATGATCTGAATGTGATAACAATGACATCCATCTTCATTTACACTCTGTAGCATTGTCATGTTCAACTGCCCCAACAAGTAGCATTTACTGAATTCAACTAAAGTTAGGGTAATAATAAAATTTTAGCCTTGTTCAACCAGTAACCAGGAAGAATATCCTTTTAAAACTTTCTTCTTGGAGGAAATCCTGGACTTTAGAGGTCAGCAAAACTACCCCAACAAGTAGCACTTACTGCATACACAACTCAAGTCAGTGCTTATTGTTTGGGTAGTTCTGGTGCCAGATGAATGCATTTTACTAGTGTTGGGAAGAATTGTGAATTAGCCTGTCTCTGCATTTGTTCAGAGATATGTCTGATGATAAACTCACTACAAAGACAACCCCAAAGAGTAGCACTTATGAACACAACACTCATCAGTGTCTTCATTTGAGATGATCTGAATGTGATTACAATGACATCCATCTTCAATTAGTATTTAGCATTGTCATGTTCAACTACACCAACAAGTAGCACTTACTGAATTCAACAGTCAAGTCAATGCTAAAGGTAGAATAATAAGAATGACTTACCAAAACAATCATTTACCCAGCGACACAATCTAGAATGAATTATAACACATTTTAGCATTGTCCAACTAGTAATACATTGTAAAATAGCTGTTACTGTTAAGTCTTTAGATAAAATACTGGGAATCAGTTGTCAGAAAGACAACACCATAGATTAGCACTAACTAAAATCAATCCAATGCCAATGCTTGAGTTAGACCAACGTCAAAGTCTTACAGTAAGCAACCTTCTTTGCTCATGATCTTCTCCAAAGTCCCAATGTTTCTTCTGGCATCTTCTGTGTTGTGATATAGAAGCAGTGGAAGTGGTTCCTTACACAGATTTGCCACCTTAAATACTGAATGCAGTCATTTCCACTCAACCCCACCTTCTTTTTGATCAAGTTTCAGTGGTGTTGTCTATTGTAAGTAATGAATGGCTTCATGAATAGACAACCATCATCCCAATGTATGCCATTAACAGTCTATGAGTGGTCAATAAGAGTCCAATAACTTTGCTGAATATCTATTCCAAAACTCCCATTCTTATATTTATTTAGCCAGTGGTGGACAACTGCTGAAATGTACTTGCTCTGCATGTATTAGTGTCTAATGATGAACTCACAACCAAGACAACCCCAAAGAGAAGCACTTATGAACCCATTAATCATCAGTGTCTCCATTTGAGGTGATCTGAATGTGATTACAATTACATCCATCTTCAGTTAGTCTGTAGCATTGCCATGTTCAACTGCCCCAACAAGTAGAACTTACTGAATTCAACAGTCAAGTCAATGCTACAGTTAGAGTAATAGTAATGACTTAGAAAACATGTCAGCATTGTTCAACCATTTAGCAAGGAGAATATTCATTTTAAACATTTCTTTATGGAGGAAATCCTGGACTTCAGAGGTCAGCAAAACTACCCCAACAAGTAGCACTTACTGCATACATAACTCAAGTCAGTGCTTGTGTTCGGGTAGTTCTGCTGCCAGATAAATGCAAGTTTCAGTGGTCTTGTCTATTGTAAGTAATGAATGGCTTCATGAATAGACAACCATCATCCCAATGTATGCCATTAACAGTCTATGAGTGGTCAATTAGAGTCCAATAACTTTCTTTGGGGCAACTCCTTTTTCCTCCAGATAGAGCTCATTCAGCATTAGAAAGTACCAGTTAGTGCAAAATATCTATTCCAAAACTCACATTCTTTTATTTATTTAGCTAGCGGTGGACAACAGCTGAAATGTACTTGCTCTGCATTTGTTAGTGTCTGATGATGAACTCACTACCAAGACAACCCCAAAGAGAAGCATTTATGAACCAAATAATCATCAGTGTCTCCATTTGAGATGATCTGAATGTGATTACAATGACATCCATCTTCATTTACAGTCTGTAGCATTGTCATGTTCAACTGCCCCAACAAGTAGCACTTACTGAATTCAACAGTCAAGTCAATGCTAAAGTCAGAGTAATAGGAATGACTTAGAAAACATTTCAGCATTGTTCAACCAGTAACCAAGGAGAATATCCCTTTTAAACATTTATTTATGGAGGAAATCCTGGACTTCAGAGGTCAGCAAAACTACCCCAACAAGTAGCACTTACTGCATGACTCAAGTCAGTGCTTGTGTTTGGGTTGTTTTGCTGTCAGATGATTTCTTTTTACTAGTGTTGGGAAAAATTGTGAAATAGACAGTCTCTGCATTTGTTCAGTGATATGTTTGATGATGAACTCACAACCAAGACAACCCCAAAGATTAGCACTTATGAACACAACAATCATCAGTGTCTCCATTTGAGGTGATCTGAATGTGATTACAATGACATCCATCTTCAGTTAGTCTGTAGCATTGTCATGTTCAACTGCCCCAACAAGTAGCACTTACTGAATTCAACAGTTAAGTCAATGCTAAAGTTAGAGTAATAAGAATGACTTACCAAAACAAGCATTTACCCAGAGACACAACCTAGAATGAATTATAACACATTTTAGCATTGTCCAACTAGTAATACAACGTAAAATAGCTGTTACTGTTAAGTCTTTAGATAAAATACTGGGAATCAGTTGTCAGAAAAACAACCCCATAGATTAGCACTAACTAAAATCAATCCAATGCCAAAACTCGAGTTAGACCAAAGCCAAAGTCTTACAGTAAGCAACCTTTGTTGCTCATGATCTTCTCCATAGTCCCGATGTTTCTTCTGGCATCTTCTGTGTTGTGGAAGTGGTTCCTTACACAGATGTGCCATCTTAAATACTTAATCCAGCCATTTCCACTCAACTCCACCTTCTTTTTGATCAAGTTTCAGTGGTCATGTCTATTGTAAGTAATGAATGGCTTCATGAATAGACAACCATCATCCCAATGTATGCCATTAGAAGTCTATGAGTGGTCAATTAGAGTCCAATAACTTTCTTTGGGGCAACTCCTTTTTCCTCCAGATAGAGCTCTTTCCGCATTACAAAGTACCAGTTAGTGATAGATATCTATTCCAAAACTCCCATTCTTTTATTTATTTACCCAGCGGTGGACAACAGCTGAAATGTACTTGCTCTGCATTTGTTAGTGTCTGATGATGAACTCACAACCAAGACAACCCCAAAGAGAAGCACTTATGAACCAAATAATCATCAGTGTCTCCATTTGAGATGATCTGAATGTGATTACAATGGCATCCATCTTCAGTTAGTCTGTAGCATTGTCATGTTCAACTGCCCCAACAAGTAGCACTTATTGAATTCAACAGTCAAGTCAATGCTAAAGTTAGGGTAATGGGAATGACTTAGAAAACATTTCAGCATTGTTTAACAGTAATCAAGGAGAATATCCCTTTTAAACATTTCTTTATGGAGGAAATCCTGGACTTTAGAGGTTAGCAAAACATTTCTTTATGGAGGAAATCCTGGACTTTAGAGGTTAGCAAAACTACCCCAACAAGTAGCACTTACTGCATACTCAAGTCAGTGCTTGTGTTTGGGTTTCTTTTGCTGCCAGATGATTTCATTTTACTATTGTTGGGAAGAATTGTGAAACATCCTGTCTCTGCATTTGTTCAGAGATATGTCTGATGATGAACTCACTACCAAGACAACCCCAAAGAGAAGCACTTGTGAACACAATAATCATCAGTGTCTCCACTTGAGGTGATCTGAATGTGATCACAATGACATCCATCTTCAGTTAGATTTTTAGCATTGTCATGTTAAACTGCCCCAACAAGTAGCAATTACTGAATTCAACAGTCAAGTCAATGCTAAAGTTAGAGTAATAAGAATGACTTACCAAAACAAGCATTTATCCAGAGACACAACCTAGAATGAATTATAACACATTTTATCTTTGTCCAACTAGTATTACAACGTAAAATAGCTGTTACTGTTAAGTCTTTAGATAAAATACTGGGAATCAGTTGTCAGAAAAACAACCCCATAGATTAGCACTAACTAAAATCAATCCAATGCCAAAACTCGAGTTAGACCAAAGTCAAAGTCTTACAGTAAGCAACCTTCTTTGCTCATGATCTTCTCCATAGTACCGATGTTTCTTCTGGCATCTTCTGTGTTGTGTTATAGAAGCAGTGGAAGTGGTTCCTTACACAGATTTGCCATCTTAAATACTGAATGCAGTAATTTCCACTCAACTCCACCTTTTTGATCAAGTTTCAGTGGTGTTGTCTATTGTAAGGAAGGAATGGCTTCATGAATAGACAACCATCATCCCAATGTATGCCATTACCAGTCTTGAGTGGTCCAATAACTTTCTTTGGGGCAACTCCTTTTTCTCCAGATAGAGCTCATTCAGCAATAGAAAGTACCACTTAGTGCTGAAATCTATTCCAAAACCCCATTCTTTTATTTATTTAGCTAGCGGTGGGACAACTGGTGAAATGTACTGTTCTGCATGTGTTAGTGTCTGGTGATGAACTCACTACCAAGACAACCCCAAAGAGAAGCACTTATGAACCCATTAATCATCAGTGTCTCCATTTGAGATGATCTGAAAGTGATGACAATGACATCCATCTTCATTACACTCTGTAGCATTGTCATGTTCAACTGCCCCAACAAGTAGCACTTACTGAATTCAACAATCAAGTCAATACTAAAGTTAGGGTAATAGTAATAACATTTTAGCCTTGTTCAACCAGTAACCAGGAAGAATATCCTTTTACAACTTTCTTCTTGGAGGAAATCCTGGACTTCAGAGGTCAGCAAAACTACCCCAACAAGTAGCACTTACTGCATACATGACTCAAGTCAGTGCTTGTGTTTGGGTAGTTCTGGTGCCAGATGAATGCATTTTACTAGTGTTGGGAAGAATTGTGAAATAGCCTGTCTCTGCATTTGTTCAGAGATATGTCTGATGATGAACTCACAACCAAGAAAACCCAAAGAGAAGCACTTATGAACACAATAATCATCAGTGTCTCAATTTGAGGTGATCTGAATGTGATTACAATGACATCCATCTAAAGTTAGTATTTAGCATTGTCATGTTCAACTACCCCAACAAGTAGCACTTACTGAATTAAACAGTCAAGTCAATGCTAAAGTTAGAGTAATAGGAATGACTTAGAAAAAATGTCAGCATTGTTTAACCAGTAACCAGGGAGAATATCCTTTTAAACATTCTTTGTGGAGGAATCCTGGACTTTAGAGGTCAGCAAAACTACCCAACAAGTAGCACTTACTGCATACATAACTCAAGTCAGTGCTTGGGTTGGGTAGTTCTGGTGCAAGATGAATCCATTTTACTAGTGTTGGGAAGAATTGTGAATTGGCCTGTCTCTGCATTTGTTCAGAGATATGTCTGATGATGAACTCTACTACAAAGACAACCCCAAAGAGAAGCACTTATGAACACAATAATCATCAGTGTCTCCATTTGAGGTGATTTGAATGTGATTACAATGACATCCATCTTAATTTACAGTCTGTAGCATTGTCATGTTCAACTGCCCAAAAAAGTAGCACTTACTGAATTCAACAGTCAAGTCAATGCTAAAGTAGGGTAATAGGAATGACTTAGAAAACATTTCTGCATTGTTCAACCAGTAACCAGGAGAATATCCCTTTTAAACATTTCTTTATGGAGGAAATCCTGGACTTTAGAGGTCAGCAAAACTACCCCAACAAGTAGCACTTACTGCATACACATCTCAAGTCAGTGCTTGGGTTTGGGTAGTTCTGGTGCCAGATAAATGCATTTTACTAGTGTTGGGAAGAATTGTGAAATAGCCTGTCTCTGCATTTGTTCAGAGATATGTCTGATGATGAACTCACTACCAAGACAACCCCAAAGAGAAGCACTTATGAACACAATAATCATCAGTGTCTCCATTTGAGGTGATCTGAATGTGATTACAATGACATCCATCTAAAATTAGTACTTAGCATTGTCATGTTCAACTGCCCCAACAAGTAGCACTTACTGAATTCAACAGTCAAGTCAATGCTAAAGGTAGAGTAATAAGAATGACTTACCAAAACAATCATTTACCCAGAGACACAATCTAGAATCCTCTCCGGGAACCATCACCTTATCGTGGTGGAGAGGTTTGTGTGTCCCTATGAACCTGAGGGCTGTGTTGTCTGGAGCTTTGTGCTCCTGGTAGGGTCTCCCATGGCAAAGAGGTCTCAGGGGAGGGACCAGACAAAGAATGGTTCAAAGACTTCAATGGTTAATCAAGGAAGGGATAGAGAGACCCCGCCCGGAGGAAGCCGGGGCCCCCGTCTGGAGCCAGGCCCATACGGTGGGCTCGTGAGCGAGCGTCTGGTGGCCGGGTTTGCCACGGAGCCCGGTCGGGCATAGCCCGAACAAGTAACGTGGCACCTCTCCCTCCAGCCCATGGGCCCACCACCTGTGGGAGGATCCAAGGGGTCGGGTGCGCTGCTATATGGGTGGCAGCGAAGGTCAGGGGCTTCGACGGACCAGAACCGGCAGCAGAGGCTGGCTCTGGGGACGTGGAATGTCACCTCTCTGTGGGGGAAGGAGCCGGAACTTGTGCGGGAGGTGGAGCGCTACCGGTTAGATCTGGTGGGGCTTACCTCTACGCACAGTCTCGGTTCTGGAACCGTTCTCCTGGATAGGGGTTGGACTCTGTCCTACTCCGGAGTGCTCATGGTGTGAGGCGCCGGGCGGGTGTGGGGATACTCACAAGCCCCGGCTGAGCGCCGCTGCGTTGGAGTTTACCCCGGTGGACGAGAGGGTCGCCTCCCTACGCCTGCGGGTGATGGGGGGGAAACTCTGACTGTTGTTTGTGCATATGCACCAAACAAGAGTTCGGAGTATTCGGCCTTCTTGGAGACCTTGAATGGAGTCCTGTATGGGGCTCCAGTAGGGGACTCCATAGTTCTGCTGGGGGACTTCAATGCACACGTGGGCAATGATGGAGATACTTGGAGAGGCGTGATTGGGAGGAACGGCCTCCCTGATCTAAACCAGAGTGGTTGTCTGTTGTTGGACTTCTGTGCTAGTCATGGATTGTCCATCACAAACACCATGTTCGAACATAGGGATGCTCATAAGTGTACGTGGTACCAGAGCACCTAGGCCAAGGTCAATGATCGATTTTATAATCGTTTCATCTGATCTGAGGCCGTATGTTTTGGGCACTCGGGTGAAGAGAGGGGCAGAGCTGTCAACTGATCACCATCTGGTGGTGAGTTGGGTCAGGGGGTGGGGGAAGACTCTGGACAGACCTGGTAAGCCCAAACGGGTAGTGCGGGTAACTGGGAACGTCTGGAGGAGGCCCCTGTCCGACGGACTTTCAACTCACACCTCCGGCGGAGCTTTTCGTGCATCCCTGTGGAGGCTGGGGGCATTGAACCTGAGTGGACAATGTTCAAAGCTTCCATTGCTAAAGCTGCGGCGGCGAGCTGTGGTCTTAGGGTTTTAGGTGCCTCAAGGGGCGGTAACCCACGAACACCCTGGTGGACACCGGTGGTCAGGGAAGCCGTCCGACTGAAGAAGGAGTCTTTCCGGGATATGTTGTCTCGGAGGACTCCGGAGGCAGTTGCAGGGTACCGACGGGCCCGAAGGGCTGCAGCCTCTGCTGTGACAGAGGCAAAGCAGCGGGTGTGGGAGAAGTTCGGAGAAGATATGGAGAAGGACTTTCGGTCGGCACCAAGGTGCTTCTGGAAAACCGTTCGCCACCTCAGGAGGGGGAAGCGAGGAATCATCCAAGCTGTATACAGTAAGGGTGGGACTTGTTGACCTCAACTGAGGAGGTAATAGGGCGGTGGAAGGAGCACTTTGAGGAACTCCTAAATCCAGCTGACACGCCCTCTTTGGTGGAGGCAGAGCTGGAGGATGATGGGGGATTGTCGTCAATTTCCCTGGTGGAAGTCGCTGAGGTAGTCAAACAACTCCACAGCGGCAAAGCCCCAGGGATTGATGAGATCCGTCCAGAAATGCTGAAAGCTCTGGGTGTGGAGGGGCTGTCTTGGTTGACACGCCTCTTCAACATTGCGTGGAAGTCTGGGACGGTGCCTAAGGAGTGGCAGACCGGGGTGGTGGTTCCCCTCTTCAAAAAGGGGGACCAGAGGGTGTGTGCCAATTACAGGGGTATCACACTTCTCAGCCTCCCTGGTAAAGTCTACTCCAAGGTGCTGGAAAGGAGGGTTCGGCCGATAGTCGAACTTCGGATTGAAGAGGAACAATGCGGATTCCGTCCTGGTCGTGGAACAACGGATCAGATCTTTACTCTCGCAAGGATCTTGGAGGGGCCTGGGAGTATGCCCAACCAGTCTACATGTGTTTTTGTGGATCTGGAGAAGGCGTATGACCGGGTCCCCCGGGAGAAATTGTGGGAGGTGCTGCGGGAATATGGGGTGAGGGGGTCCCTTCTTAGGGCCATCCAATCTCTGTATGACCAAAGCGAGAGCTGTGTCCGGGTTCTCGGCAGTAAGTCGGACTCGTTCCAGGTGAGGGTTGGCCTCCGCCAGGGCTGCGCTTTGTCACCAATCCTGTTTGTAATATTTATGGACAGGATATCGAGGCGTAGTCGGGGCGGGGAGGGGTTGCAGTTCGGTGGGCTCGGGATCTCATCGCTGCTTTTTGCGGATGATGTGGTCCTGATGGCATCATCGGTCTGTGACCTTCAGCACTCACTGGATCGGTTCGCAGCCGAGTGTGAAGCGGCTGGGATGAGGATCAGCACCTCTAAATCTGAGGCCATGGTTCTCAGCAGGAAACCGATGGAGTGCTTTCTTCGGGTGGGGAGTGAGTCCTTACCCCAAGTGAAGGAGTTTAAGTACCTTGGGGTCTTGTTCGCGAGTGAGGGGACTATGGAGCGTGAGATTGGTCGGAGAATCGGAGCAGCTGGTGCGGTATTACATTCCGTTTATCGCACCGTTGTGACGAAAAGAGAGCTGAGCAGAAGGCAAAGCTCTCGATCTACCGGGCAATTTCGTTCCTACCCTCACTATGGTCATGAAGGCTGGGTCATGACCGAAAGAACGAGATCCAGGGTACAAGCGGCCGAAATGGGTTTCCTCAGGAGGGTGGCTGGCGTCTCCCTTAGAGATAGGGTGAGAAGCTCAGTCATCCGAGAGGAGCTCGGAGTAGAGTCGCTGCTCCTTCGCGTCGAAAGGAGCCAGTGAGGTGGTTTGGGCATCTGGTAAGGATGCCTCCTGGGCGCCTCCCTAGGGAGGTGTTCCAGGCACGTCCAGCTGGGAGGAGGCCTCGGGGAAGACCCAGGACTAGGTGGAGAGATTATATCTCCAACCTGGCCTGGGAACGCCTCGGGATCCCCAGTCGGAGCTGGTTGATGTGGCTCGGGAAAGGGAAGTTTGGGGTCCCCTACTGGAGCTGCTGCCCCCGCGACCCGATACCGGATAAGCGGATGAAGATGGATGGATGGATGGACAATCTAGAATGAATTATATCACATTTTAGCATTGTCCAACTAGTAATACAACGTAAAATAGCTGTTACTGTTAAGTCTTTTGATAAAATACTGGGAATCAGTTGTCAGAAAAACAACCCCATAGATTAGCACTAACTAAAATCAATCCAAGCCAATGCTGAGTTAGACCAACGTCAAAGTCTTACAGTAAGCAACCTTCTTTGCCCATGATCTTCTCCATAGTCCCAATGTTTCTTCTGGCATCTTCTGTGTTGTGGAAGTGGTTCCTTACACAGATGTGCCATCTTAAATACTGAATGCAGCCATTTTCACTCAACCACACCTTCTTTTTGATCAAGTTTCAGTGGTCTTGTCTATTGTAAGTAAGGAATGGCTTCATGAATAGACAACCATCATCCCAACGTATGCCATTAACAGTCTATGAGTGGTCAATTAGAGTCCAATAACTTTCTTTGGGGCTACTCCTTTTTCCTCCAGATAATAATAATAATAATAATAATACATTTTATTTAACAGCGCCTTTCTAACACTCAAGGACGCTTTACAGAGAATAAAAGACAGATATAGGGAACATAAAAGTGTAAGTAGTAATAACAAAACAGATAAAACAAAAAACAAAACAAACAAAACAAACAAACAAAACAAAACAGGAACAGTGTATTTACAGATAAGCGAGCTGGAACAGAGGGGTTTTTAGTCTAGTTTTGAACAGAGGGAGAGAGTTGATGTTGCGGAGGTCGGGTGGGAGTGAGTTCCAGAGCTGGGGAGCAGAGCGGCTGAAGGCTCTGGTCCCCACGGTGATGAGTCGAGCATGGGGGACAGTGAGGTGGAGGGAGGAGGAAGATCTGAGGGAGCGGGAGGGGACGGCAATGTGTAGGAGTTCTGATAGATATGGAGGGGCAAGGTTATGGATGGCTTTGAAAGTATGGAGAAGGATTTAAATTGTATTCTGAATTGAACCGGGAGCCATGGAGCTGCTGAAGAACCGGGGTTATATGATGAAATGAGGGGGTTCTGGTGATGACACGAGTGCTGAGGTCTGAAGAAGTTGAAGTTTATGGAGGGATTTTTGAGGAGGCCAAAAAGGAGAGAGTTACAGTAGTCAAGGCGGGAGGTGACGAGGCTGTGGATAAGGATGGAGGCAGTGTGAGTGGTAAGGGACGGACGGAGGCGGTTTATGTTGCGTAGGTGGAAGTATGCAGACCGGCAGATATTATTTATGTGTGACTGAAAGGAGAGGGAGGAATCGAGGATGACGCCCAGACTCTTGACCTGAGGGGAAGGGGAGACCAAGGAGTTGTCGATGGTAGAGAGAAACTATTGATTTTGGATAGGGTGGACTTGGTGGCTACGAGGAGGAGTTCGGTTTTATCACTGTTTAGTTTAAGGAAGTTTGTGGTGAACCAGTCTTTTATTTCAAGTAAGCAGTTAGTAAGGGACAAGGGGGGGAGCGAGGAGGTGGGTTTGCTGGATAATAGAGCTGGTGTCGTCTGCGTAACAATGAAAATGAATGTTGAATTTGCGGAAGATATTGCCAAGGGAAGTAGGTAGGTGATGAAAAGGAGGGGCCAAGAACTGAACCTTGAGGGACGCCAGTAGTAACAGGGGAAGGTGGGATGTGAAAGATTTGAGTTGAATAAAATGAGTGCGGTCGGAGAGATATGAGCGGAACCAGTCAAGAGGGTGTGAGAGATGCCGAGGGAAGAAAGTCTATTGAGGAGAATGGAGTGAGAAATGGTATCAAAGGCCGCACTGAGATCGAGGATGAGGATGGAGATGAGTCCGGAATCAGCAGCTGTGAGGAGATCATTGGTGGATGGAGATAGAGCTCATTGAGCAATAAAAAGTACCGTTAGTGCTGAATATCTATTCCAAAGCCCCATTGCTTTATTTATTTAGCGAGCGGTGCACAACTGCTGAAATGTACTTGCTCTGCATTTGTTAGTGTCTGATGATGAACTCACAACCAAGACAACCCAAAGAGAAGCACTTATGAACCAAATGATCATCAGTGTCTCCATTGAGATGATCTGAATGTGATTACAATGACATCCATCTTCATTTACAGTCTGTAGCATTGTCATGTTCAACTGCCCCAACAAGTAGCACTTACTGAATTCAACAGTCAAGTCAATGCTAAAGTTAGGGTAATAGAAATGATTTATAAAACATTTCAGCATTGTTCAACCAGTAACCAAGGAGAATATCCTTTTAAACATTTCTTCATGGAGGAAATCCTGGACTTCAGAGGTCAGCAAAACCCCCAACAAGTCTGTCTCCGACCCCCGGTGTCTTAGACTAGACTAAGAGAATAGAAAGTTTATTAACTGTATTTTTGTCAGAACGTCTCACTTACTGATAACCTTTGATCTCTGTCTGATAACGTTCCAAAGGGGCGGAGTTAGAGCATGTCCTTCCTCATTGGACAGCGAAGAAACCAACAGTAATAATTTGGCTGATAATTTGGGATGATTCTACAATTATAATGTCCAATCCTCCTAATTTATAGTCTTAGTTCACTGGACCAGTTACTATATAGTGGAGACTACTGTACACTCATGAAACAACAGGACGAGGACACCTCAAGGGTTTTTTGTTTATATTTTATATCACAGTGGCGGCTGCTGAAAAATATTTTCGTGGGGCTCTTGTGTGGGGGGGGGGGGGGGGGGGGGGGGGTTCCGGGGTTTGTTTTTGAATTTTGTAGACGCGATTTCCAGCATTCTGGTTCCTTTTAGGGTGACCAGCTGGAAGTCCCACATCTTTCACAATGATCAATTCATGTGTTGGTAAATTGTAATGTTTCACACATATCAACTCATATTGTTATTTGTTATTTCATGTAGGCCAATAAAGTAAAAACAAGACATTTGAGCTGTTGATGCAGTTTTAAAACGCGTAGTTAGTTCTACACTTCGACTAGGCGACGCAGGCTCTGATTTCTTCATTTAATGATCATAAATGCATATTGTGTTGAGATTTTTCTTTTGTTGTAGACATGATTATAGAATATCATCAGTTAAAGTTATATTTGGCCACAATGCAAAAGAAGCTGTGTGCAGTCAATTGAGATGTGGTTCAATGGGAGGCCACTGATGCATAGAAGGTTATGCTTGCTAGAAGTCACCCCCTGTAAGTTATGGTAAAGGTGTTCATCATATTCTAGCATTGTAGATAAGATTATTTATTTTCTTAATGGTAATTTCCTGAGTAGCATTATCTTCTGCTAACTTTTAAAGTGCTCAAATTATATTTGTAGACTGCTTACGCATTCAGGTGGTCCACCATCATCTGCCACACTTTCTTGTTTCATAACAGCGTTGCAGTTGTTTCATTAAAGTTTGTCTGAAAGATTTAGAATATATCAAGAAATAAAAAGTGCATTTGCTTTCATTAAAACATGTCAGCAATACATGTCAGCAATATTTTCCTTAATTTTGTCATAATTGTATGAGAGTTAAAATTGTGAGTAAGAGAAAATCCAGGGTTTAAAGAAGGTTGTTCACTAACTTTCTCTGTTTGTCGGTTGCTTTAGAAACGGAGAGGAGAGGGACCCAAACGTCACCACTGTCAGCACTGTGAGAAATCCTTCACAACATCAGGATATTTAAAGATTCATCAGAGAGTTCACACTGGAGAGAATCTACACAGCTGTTAGCAATGTGGGGCAGCTTTCACACGCAGGGACACCTAAAAACACATCAACGCATTCACACTGGAGAGAAGCCATAGAGCTGTGATCAATGTGGGAAAAGGTTTTCTCACAGTATTAGCCTTAAAAATCACCAGCTCATTCACTCTGCCTCGTTGTGAACATGTTTCAGAGCCAAGCTGTTTCCTCCTCCTCCTCCTCATGCCCTGATAGCTGTGTTCTTATATTCTGATCTTCTCTCCTCATTGAAGGCTGACACCAAGTAACGATCATTTAAGATTAGGAAATATAACGTGTTTGCATTAAAACACTACCAAAGGAAACACATTCTTCTGCTTTGAATTAGGCAGACTAGTTGCTGCAATAGGGTATTGCTGCCCTCTACTGTTTGTTACCACATTCACATAAATTATTAGTTTTTACCATAAAGTCCACAGCTAAAAAAGCACACCAGCCTAATGAGAGTAATAAACATAGTTTATAAATTGAACACACATCCTACTTAAATGTTCCTTTTAAAGCTTGGATCCCACTCTTACTTACAGTGCCCTCAAGTCAACCTAGCAGTGTTTCAGACTCCACTAATCCACACCTGCTGAAGCGCCTGCATGGATGTCCCTTCATCATCTTTATCCAGCTCCCGACAGAACATGTCCACATTCTTGGCTGTAGTGAATTCTCCCTCCACCAGTTACTTTCAGGGTGGCTGGATAAATAAGAAAGTTTGAGACGTCTTTAGCATGTACTTTACGCTGTACTCCTATACATTCCTGACACTGCTGGGCAGTGAAAGCACTGTAGCCAGGCTAAAATGCAGCGTTGCATTGGAGTCCTGAATCGGGCCGTCCTGCTGCCGCCTGAAGGACTGCCTGGCGGCCCTGGTATCTCAGACACCTTCAAATCAGCGTATGTGTCATTGTACCCTTGCCGTTGATTCTGTGTGCTCTGTCCATGTTGATGGTGGCCCTGTTCTGTAAGGAGGGAATCCAAACCAGTAGCTGTTTCTGCAGGAATCCCACTGGATTGTCTTTTTCAGTCCAATAATGCACACATTGTTGTATCTCAATCTGTCCTCCATTTTGGCTAGCTTAAACTCAAATTTCTTCTTGTCATCAATGCAGGTTTCTTATCTGCCTGTTGTCTCCCTGCCTCTCAAGCTCTTTCCTGATGTGTTGCAGCAATGCTTACTTTACTGCGTTGTGGACCGCTTATTGAAGCAAATTTGTTGCTTTTCCAGGACCTTTTTGTGCCTGCAGACATTTCACTAAGTCACAGTGGTAACAAATAAAATGACTGACGTCGAATGAGAAAGAATGACCTGGTTTTTATTGTAAAATGCAGAGGAGGATGCGGAGCCTCAGCTCTGAGCGACCCTTGCAAACACCGGTCACGTGATCTTTTCTATAATTTAGAAAATACATGTTTAAGGACTTTAGGATGAACAGAAAAAGGAATGTTCAGTACAGTACGTCTCCGGGCTGCTTTCTTATTTGAGCCTTGACGTGGCATGGCTGCTCAAGGGCTATTACTTTTAACCTTTGAACACACTTTTGAACCCTTTAAATATCAAAAACTTCCAACAGTTGGAACACAAAACGTTTTAGCATTGTGAGACTACACAGCGATTTGGCCCATGGTTTAACAACCAATGTGTGGAAGGCCTGAATTTGGACTTTAGGTCAAATTCAGTTTAAAACCTTTTAAAGTCAACTCTGCCTGAACAGTGTAATTTCTTTTAACAAGGTGCCCTTTAAGTAGCATGTCTGCATTAGCTTAAGTTAAGTGTAATGTCTTGTTTGTGTTGTGGTATCTATAGAGATTTGTGGTGTAGTATGGAACCATTGTCCTGACTTTTATGTATTATGAAACTTATTGCCGTCTGTCTTGGCAGGACTCCCTGGAAGAAGAGTTACTGTAGCTCAATGGGATTGTTCCTGGTTAAATAAAGGTTAATAAAATAAAATTAATCTGTAATAAGTCCAAACATTCCTCTCTTCATTGCCGACATACTGGAAGTCGGCCATGTTTATTGGATGCTCTCCAGTTATTGTTGTTTGGTAGATTAACATTATATTTCCTACTTTGGGGACTTTTCATTTCATATTCTTTGTCTGACATTTTCTATTCCCTGTTTGTATTTTCTGTGACTGCATGTGGTTTTAAATCTGTTGGAGTTTCTTCAGACTAAAGCAAAGACACTGATGATGTCATCCAAAGGAATCATAAAGGACAGCAACCTGTTTCCAGAGGACACTAAAGAATGACGGAGCAGCAGGAAACAGAGCAGCTCAAATAGCAAACAGCTGATTTATTCATCTGACTCGTAGAATAACGCCAATGATTGACTTGTTTTAAATGTCTGGGAATGTGGAACAGCTCCATGCGACTACCTGAAATAAAACAAGGCCACATGCTGATTATTGGGGACTTGATTTGATTTATTGATTTATTTATTCTTCCTGTTGTATCTCTGTTTAAACTCCTAATTTAAAGGTACAGTCAGCGTCCACTAAAGGTTGTGTTGTTGCTGCTGACAGACTCAGATCATTATTCTAAGTGTGTAACAACATTATGGGATGGATCCCTACAGAGATAGACCTTTTAGTTAAAGAGGAACATCCTTTTAGTTTAGATCCTTTAGTTTCCAACCAGAACAGATCAGTGATTGTAGGAACAGTGGAAAGATGAACCAAGACTGCTTTTCTTTTTTTTTTAATATTTATATTTATTGGTTTTCAACGTTTTGACAAACAAACAAATACAATACAAGACAAGAACAAGAGAACAATCCAGCCCTTAAAGTTACATACCTATATACGAGCATATGCGTACACATACACACATATACATACCTACCAAAGAGAAAAGAAGGAAAAAAAAAAAAAAAAAAGGACAGCAATGGGAAACAAATGGTCTATACCAAAACATCTCAGATGTTTACAATTCGGTCATCCTCAAATTACAAATCCTCTCCGAAGAAGAACCGAAGTTTCAAAACCTACATAAGAAATAAAAGGTTCCCAAACTTCATAAAAGTTATTTTCTTTATCGTGCAGTTTGCTCGTCAAGTAGTCCAGAGATATATAGTCCAGCACTATATTTAGCCATTGTGATTTACTTGGTACTTTGTCAGAAATCCAATTCAATACCACACATTTTCTTGCACAAAAAGTAAGCATTCTGTAGAGTTGACGCTGATATTTACCAGTAATACCGGCGTCGGTTAAACCAAGTAGGAATACAATGGGTTGAATTGTGTGCAAACAGAGAAAATCTTATCTAATTCACATTTTATTATATGCCAAAAATGTTGAATTTCCCTGCAGGACCAGTAACAATGTGTAGACTACCAATATCCACTCTACATTTTAGACAAAATGGTGAGAGGCTTGCATTGAATTTACTTCGCTGAGAAGGAGAAATGTGCGCACGGTGTAAAATTTTAAATTGTATGGACTTAACCCGATTGCAAATACTTAAAGACTTTACATTCTTCCAAGCCTCATCCCATCCCTCCTGATTTATTGCCCACTGCAATTCCTTTTCCCAAACTTCTTTTAGGTGAAATGTATTTGGTAAGGGGTGCTCTTTCAGCAAGTTGTAAAAGGCTTTGATTGAAGTTTTTACCCTGGGGGAAAAAAGCTGTTTTTCACACACTGAAATTGTTTGGTCCACATCGAGTGCGGTTTTTTTCTGTATGAAAGCTCTAATTTGCAAATAGCGAAAGAAATCCTGCCTCCCAATATCATATTTATCCAATAGTTGGGAGAATGATAATAATGTGTTACCTTCCATCAAGTCAGAGAGCGTACGAATTCCCTTTATTGACCATATTTTGAAGCCAGAGTCCATGGCGCCAAAGACTGCTTTTCATATATATATTTTCTTTTTCTATTGACTATAGTAGTGTTTGTTATTAACAGAAATCAACCCGTCAACATTTCTATTCGTCATAAAGTTCCGCCGGTAAGTTTTTTACCGCCAGTTCAAAATGGAGCTGAACACGGAGGAGGATTCCTCTCTAACGGCCGCTCTGCTCTGCTCCGTGCCCCCGCTGTCCGGTAATAGTTAAAGCAGATAAAAACCTAAATAACACTCAAAAGCTTCAATATAAAACTTCTTCATTCACATTCAAGAGAAGGTCTGTTTCCAGCCAGACTATGAATTGATTCATGAAATCATTGTCCTGTTATTGATATGTAGTCGGCCCCATATGGTCTAGCGGTTAGGATTCCTGGTTTTCACCCAGGTGGCCCGGGTTCAACTTCCGGTATGGGAATTGGTATTTAGCTGTTGAAGGTCTGAGAAAGATCTGTACAATTTCCAACAATGGTCCTGTATTAAATCAGAGCTGTAGTTACATACGTGCAAAAGTTCAAGAATTCCTCTTTTAAGATGTTGTTAATGGCAATATCGTTAAAGAATTCATAAAATAAAACCTTTGAAGGTTCAGTGACTGAGTTCCAGCTGTCAGCTACTAGTTTCTGGCATAAATTCGCCCTCTGGTGGTGATCAGTAGGAACTACAAGCAGAACTTCCACCACATTTATTTAGCCTAAAACCAATCAATTAAAAGATATTGAATATAATAGAGCAGTAAAAGTTTCATATTCCTCTTTTAAGATGTTTCTAATGGCAAAATCGATAAATAATTCCTAAAAAAACCTTTGAAGGTTCAGTTACTGACTTCCAATTCTCAGCTACTGGTTTCTGGTATAAATGCGCCCTCGGGTGGTAATAAACAGGAACTACAAGCAGAGCTGCACAAGTTTTGTCAGGTTTGTCCTCTAATTTAAATTTTTTGTTTTACCTAAAATTGATCAACTTAAAGATTTTTAATCTAATAAATTAGTACAATTTTAATATTCCCCCTCTAAGATGTTTCTACTGGCAAAATTGTTAAATAATTCATAAAAAAAACCTTTGAAGGTTCAGTGACTGAGTTCCAGCTGTCAGCTGCTGGTGGAAATGCGCCCTCTGGTGGTGATAAACAGAAACTACAAGCAGAACTGCAGACACATTTTCCATTTTATTCCACTAATTTTAATATTTTTAAATAGTAGTAAAAGTTTAAGAATTACTCTTTTAAGATGTTGTTAATGGCAAAATCGTTAAATAATTCATAAAATAAAAACCTTTGAAGGTTCAGTGACTGAGTTCCAGCTGTCAGCTACTGGTGTCTGGTGTAAATGCGCCCTCTGGTGGTGATCAACAGAAACTACAAGCAGAACTGCCACCACATTTATTTAGCCTAAAACTGATATGACATGCAGAGGCTCAGATTATGGAGCATACAAATATGACATGCAGAGGCTCAGATTATGGAAAACAACAAAATAAATTACCATAGTTATGCAATTGAAAGTCAGCGCTCAGTTTCAAAAAACAATGTTAAAATCAACCAGAAATCTTGGTGTATGGACTCTGACCTGAATTTTAACAGCCACAATAAGACAATTAAAAAGTCAGCCTATTATCACTTTAAGAATATATCAAAGGTTAAAGGACTTTTCCTTGAGTAAAGAAGTTCAATCAGTACTTCCACTTTTACCAGAGTATTTTTTAACACAAGTATCTGTACTTCTACTTAAGTACGGGAAGTGAGTACTTTTGCCATCTCTGCCAAGCACCATGTCTGAACAAACCCCACGTTTACCAGAAATCTACTGGTTACTAAGTAAGTACTACAAACCGAGGTAAAAAAACAACCTAAAGATGAAGGAACCCTAAACGTTAGCGGAAACCTGAACCTGAGTGGCTGAGGGAGAGGGAGAGAGAGTATTACTCGATCTCAGTGATGCACTTGACAGGGTCAACCATGACATAATACTAGACCGATTGAAAAACTGGGTTGGCCTTTCTGGCTCATTACTAAACTGGTTTGAATCCTAATTAAAGAATAGGGACTACTTTGTGTTTATAGGTAATTACTCATCTGAGCATACTAATATGACATGCAGAGGCTCAGATTATGAAAAACAACAAAATAAGTTACCATAGTTATGTGATTCAAAGTCAGCGCTCAGCATCAAACGACAATGTTCAAATCAAACAAAAATCTTGGTGTAGTCATGGACTCTGACCTGAATTTTAACAGCCACATTAAGACAATTACAAAGTCAGTCTATTATCCCCTTAATAATATAACAAGGGTTAAAGGACTCATGTGTCAAATATTCTTAAGGTGATAATAGGCTGACTTTGTAATTGTCTTAATGTGGCTGTTAAAATCTCAAAGAACTGGAAGACTTTCTTCCAAAAGTCTTCCAGTTCTTTGAGATTTCTGCTCTTTTAAGGTCTATGCATAGATTTTAAATTATGTTGAGGTCAGGAGATTGTGAAGGCCATGGCAAAACCTTCAGTTTACGCCTCTTGATGTAATCCACCGTGGATTTTGAGGTGTGTTTAGGATCATTATCCATTTGTAGAAGCCATCCTCTTTTTAACTTCAGCTTTTTCACGGCAAAGAACGTTACATGGGTTCCATAAAACACACATGCATCCAAATTATTTTGGGGCAATGTTGTTGTAAGAAGTATTTCTGATATAAAAGACTTTGAGTAACACTTTATTTGCAGGGGTGGGCAGAAGACTGGCATGACACCATCATTATTATGACAAGACCCCTGTCATGAACATGAAGGATTCATTGAGTGTTCATGAATGTTGTTATTAAGTGTCATTCGTTAAATTTTGACACTTTTAATGCAAAGTTAACATTCGGACCCTGCTAGGGCTTAGTGGGCCTTATGCAAAAACATTTTTCCATTCTTATCCTGAATCTCACTTTCTTCTGTGAGGTTTCCTCCTACAAGTCTGATTCACTTACCCTTCTTCACAAACCTTTTGTCAACTTTATCCTAATAAAATACCATCTATGCACATTTGTGAGATGTCATCATCATCATTAGAATAATCATAGTCTGCATATTACTATATATTGCTATTTGTTCTGCTGCGTATGTGGGCAAGTTTCATTCACAAACATGTTATCCGACCCAGTACCCAGCAACTAAAGCTGTTTTTTTTTAGCTCAGCTTAAAAACTACTTGAACAATACAATTGTTATTCTGCAATGCTAAACAAAAACAACAATCACTGCCAACAGTGCATGTAATCATTAGCATAATCAACGTTTTTTGAGGGTACATGTTCTGCTGTTTGTGGATGAGTTTCATGCATGTCACCCGTGGAAAAAAAATAATTTCTTACAGCAGAACGTAAGTCCCCCTGTCTGATATCAGCAGACAACAACAGAACAAATGAAGCAGTATCTGTCAGAAGTCACATTACAGGACCCGAAACATTTACAAAATATTTTCTTTTTTCCTACATAGCCAACAGTTCAAAGAATAAGTACATCCAATCCTTTTAATCCAAAACGAGCTGGTCCCCTCACAATCTTTTAAATTCTGGCCGAGTTTCCTCGTAAACAAAGTTGAACAGTCCATCATTTTTGGATTTTGATCGTTCCTGCCGTCTGCCCTGAAGCTGCCACATTGTATCTTTTTACACAGCCGAATAGCCTGAAGCCTAAGAAATTGAGTGACAGCTTTTTTCAGCCAATCAGTCTACTGGAACCTGAGTTATCCCTTATGGAATCCAATCAAGTCGCAGTGTTTACAGGGACCTGGGAAAGATTGACAGCTATTCCAACCAGTTAGAACCAAACATTATAAAACCAGCCTCCCTGTGTAGCCAATCAGAAGACGAGTTGATTGATACCAAACATGACCAGAACATTTTAACCCTTGTGATGGCTCCAGCTGTGTCAAAGCAAAAATAAGGCCTTCTTATGGCATTTCACCATTTCATCAATTTATATTAACTTATTCCTATAAATGTATGCATGTAGTTATTTCAAGTATGTGTGTGAGTGTTGTGAATGTGTTTTTTAATTTGAGAAGTTTTGTATTTTGCACTTTTTGATCTTTTTTTCTGAAAGAAAATGAGAAAAACGCACAAACATATCTGTAGAAATAAATTCATATAAAATCCATTTCATTCCAAGTCATTTTTTTCTGGATTTTTTCTGTTTTAAGTTGATATATGTGACTAGGGTAATATTTTTGTATGTAGCCCATTTAATATGCTTACAGCAGTGTTTTTTAATCATTTTACAGATGATTTACTTGGACGGAAATAGAAATTCTCTATTCTAACCTCTGTAGCTCTGTGTCAGTAAGGCCTAGTGTCACACTGCCACTAGAAACAACAAATTGAGAGTGTTAACTTCCCAATGAACTCAGGATCATCCCAGAGGGCCAAAGGATGTGGAACTGCAGCACTTTTTTGGGGGTAAAGATTTAGGCGAGAAAAGGATGTATTTTTAAGTGTTTCTATTAAGACATTAACTCCTAATAAATAATTACATTTTGTTCAGAACTTGATCTTTCATTGTTAATCATTTAGTATTATAAATGATGCAATAATATTTACGTTATCAAGAAACATTAAAACTTATTATTATAATAAAACCATGTTTTCAGGGGCTTTAAGACCTCTGCTTGTAAATCCCTTGTGACTAGAGTGGCACATGATCTCTCCAAAGAGGAGACACAGCTGCAATGGGAAAATTACATTCTAATAATGATCTTCTGTTTTTGCTTCTTTTTATAGTTGATTCTCATTTGCTTGAAATCTTTTGTGTGACTTTTGTTTTATGTACTGGACTAGATAAAGTACAAGGTCACAGTAAACTATCTCTCCCTGTACATTCTTTCTCTCCTTGGCAGTTGAGTTAACAAGATTTGTAACCTCTGGATTAATGGTGTGCATAGCGGGAAGAAGCAGGGTGGCACCAGACTGTCTCCTGTGTTTAGATTGAAATCAGAAATGCTGAGTCATGTTAACAAAGGGGGGCTCTTTATGCTCTGCTCTGATTTACAGTATATAACCCAGTTTTTTTCTTATATCTTGTGAAAGACCTTTCTACATTGTGCTGCTGAGGGCCACAATGATTCCAGTAAATAATTATAAGAAGTGACACACTTGTGTAATAGAACACAATAAATAAAATTGAGATTGTGAGAAACGCCATCAATTTCAAGTGTACTTCTAGAGTTCTCTGTACTCTGTGCGGTGCAAAGAAACCCGTTTGATGAAAAAAAAAAAAACTTATCAAAGTCAGAGAAATACATAATGCAGAAACAGGAGATGGGGTCCAACACATGCATGCTATACAGTAATAATGACTTTATGAGATGTACAGTGCCAGTTCATGTCAGGCATGACGACAAGATTCACCTGATGTTACATCAAGGGAATCCATTTATGGCTGCATGTCCATACTTCTTCGAGTTTTATTTGAAAAAATGATTTTAAGTCATTGTCCACCTGGTCTAAAAAAAAGCAAGTAAGTAGACCTTGAGTAAAGATTATTTGGTCAGAATACTTTTTACAAGATCCGTAATTAACTCCATGTACTCTCTGATATTTCAGTCACTACTGTTGACAAAAGGTGGTCATGAATGGGCTTGCCTAGACACAATAATGTTGGCATGTACAAACTTATCAAGACCAAAATGTCTCCATTATGTTTTACAACTAACCTGAGATTGATTATGGTAGCCTACCATAAAATGTGTTGATTTTATCTTAATTTTGTCTTGTTTTGATTAATAAGTAACTCTTTTGATGTAATCAGTACTCACACTGACCCTTTTATTTGTTTCACCAGTCCTTGCTTTGTATGGTCCTTTGAACACACAAACCGACCTATAAATTCTTTCATTTGCTGGGAGAGTTTCACTTTCAACTTTTCAGCAACTTCTGGATTCTGACACAGTCTTTCAACAAATACTGACAAAGTAGTGCATGGCTGCATCATTTGAAAATATGGTTTTAAGACATCTCTTTTGTCTTTTCCAGCAAGTTGCTGTGGATGTGATATATGATGGATATTATTATTATTATTATTATTATTATTATTGGAGACATAACACACAAATAGTCAACGTCAAGTCAAATAAATGTGACAGATTTCTCTGTCTGGCTTTAGAAAACAACTAAAGACTGCTGGGTCCCTGAACTCATCGTCTGTAGTTCCAGAGATACAGTACAGTTCCCTCTCTGCTAACATGAAGGAACAAGTTCCTCTGTGTGTATGTGTGTGTTCTTGTAAATAGTTCCATTTCAGAGAAGACAAATTCTACGTATGAGTCCCATTTCATGTTGAATTATGTCAACTTTAATTATGTTGCAAGTTAGATTCCTCTTCATCAGCGTTGTGTAACAGAATAATGTATTTATGAATGGGTGAAAGTCTTGTGTTCTCCACCTGCTTTGTCTGACAGAAGGGTGGAACCGTGGAGTTAACATTGAGATCTCCAATTATGTAGGGAGGTCCCTGAACATGCTAGCCCAAATATGCTGTTTCCCATTCATCTGCTGATGTGTCTGACATTGTGTTCCCTCATACTATTGGCTCTGTGCCAGGCTGGGTCAGACTGGCAGAAGGAGCAGATCTTTTCTTTGTATCTTTGTGTTTCCAAAATTCAAGTTTTTCATGTTTTAAGTATTTTTAAGCACGTTACACACACACACACACACACACACACACACCCTCTGCACATTCCATGACATCATGCAAACTTTCCAAACGCCCACCGTCTAATCATGACACGCCACGTCTGATCTGAAGCATCCACCTATTTTCTCTTTATCCAATCTGAGAGCAGACTGAGAAAGAAGAAAAGTCTTGTTTCAGAGGAGCTGTCTCATTCTGTCTTCATTTAACCTGCACCAAGAAGAACAAGATTTACAACAAGATATACAACTACACATGATTATGGCGTCCAACTTGTTAATGCATTTTGATAACGCTAGGCAGAGTATTGAACAATATTATCAGAGCATTATAAAAAGAGTTCCGTTGCTGCGTAAGATTATTGAGATATTAACAACGAATGACTACAGTTTAACTTTAGAAGATCAATATTTGCTAGGAAATATTGAGATTAGTGTACAAACCCTTTTCCGCATTCTCAATAAGATAAAGTCTGTAGCCTTTGGAAGCGTTCAGTGGCTCTGGAGGAAGTTTAGTTTGGATTTATACAAAACAACCAGAGTGTGGACCGCCACCGACAGCTTGGAGGAAGAAGAAGGAGGGATACCTGTTGGACGGTAATAAGAGATTGTATGAATCATTATATGATGACATATAATATCTAAATGAAATCCGTTTTCTGATAATGCTTCACTGTTAGACTTTTTATTGTAAATTTACAGTAACTTACTGTACCTTAGTTTTACAGAAGTTTAATGTCGTACTGTACCTTAGTTTTACAGTAGTATAATACCTTAGTTTTACAGTTGTATATTACCTTACTGTACCTTAGTTTTACAGTAGTATAATACCTTAGTTTTACAGTAGTATATTACCTTACTGTACCTTAGTTTTACAGTAGTATAATACCTTACTGTACCTTAGTTTTACAGTAGAATAATACCTTGTTGTACCTTAGTTTTACAGTAGAACAATACCTTACTGCAACTTAGTGTTACAGTAGTACAATACCTTACTGTACCTTAGTTTTTCAGTAAGATAAACCCTTACTGTACGTTAATTTTACAGTAGTATAATACCTTACTGTACCTTAGTTTTTCAGTAGTATAAAACCTTACTGTACCTTAGATTTACAGCAGTATAATACCTTACTGTACCTTAGTTTTACAGTAGTATAATACCTTACTGTAACTTGTTTTACAGTAGTATAATACCTTACTATTCCTTAGTTTTACAGTAGTATAAACCCTTACTGAACCTTAGTTTTCAGTAGTATAATACCCTTACTGTACCTTAGTTTTACAGTAGTACAATACCTTACTGTACCTTAGTTTTACAGTAGTACAATACCTTACTGTGACTTAGTTTTACAGTAGTATAATCCCCTTACTGTGACTTAGTTTTACAGTAGTATAATACCTTACTGTACCTTAATTTTGCAGTAGTATAATCTCCTTACTGTACCTTAGTTTTACAGTAGTATAATCCCCTTACTGTACCTTAGTTTTACAGTAGTATAATACCTTACTGTACCTTAGTTTTACAAGAGTATAATACCCTTACTGTGACTTAGTTCTACAGTAGTATTATACCTTACTGTACATTAGTTTTACAGTAGTATAATCCCCTTCCTGTACCTTATTTTAACTATAGTATAATCCCCTTACTTTACCTTAGTTTTACAGTAGTTTAATATCGTACTGTACCTTAGTTTTACCGTAGTATAATACCTTAGTTTTACAGTAGTATATTACCTTACTGTACCTTAGTTTTACAGTAGTATAATACCTTACTGTACCTTAGTTTTACAGTAGTATATTACCTTACTGTACCTTAGTTTTGCAGTAGTATAATACCTTACTGTACCTTAGTTTTACAGTAGAATAATACCTTGTTGTACCTTAGTTTTACAGTAGAACAATACCTTACTGCAACTTAGTGTTACAGTAGTACAATACCTTACTGTACCTTAGTTTTTCAGTAAGATAAACCCTTACTGTACCTTAATTTTACAGTAGTATAATACCTTACTGTACCTTAGTTTTTCAGTAGTATAAAACCTTACTGTACCTTAGATTTACAGCAGTATAATACCTTACTGTACCTTAGTTTTACAGTAGTATAATACCTTACTGTAACTTAGTTTTACAGTAGTATAATACCTTACTGTACCTTAGTTTTACAAGAGTATAATACCCTTACTGTGACTTAGTTCTACAGTAGTATTATACCTTACTGTACATTAGTTTTACAGTAGTATAATCCCCTTCCTGTACCTTATTTTAACTATAGTATAATCCCCTTACTGTACCTTAGTTTTACAGTAGTATAATACCTTACTGCGCCTTAGTTTTACAGTAGTATAATACCTTGCTGTGACGTAGTCTGTAGTTTCTGGACGCTGTCGGTGGTTCTGAAGGAAGTTTCTCTCGGTTTTGTACAGAAAGATCTCATTGTGGACCGACACCGACAGCATGGAGAAGGAAGGAGGAGGGATTTTATTTTACGGTATTAAAATTAAACCAATATTATATGCGTGTTACAAAAAATAGAGCAACCAAGTCAGGACACGACGACAGGACAACAAACGTCGAGACACACGTCGTAATCCCTCAAACGTGAACCGGAATCTTGAAAATGATAACACCTGGAATCAAACTGCAATGCAAATACTGACGGAAACCTTGATATGAAATTACTGATGGAATGGAACAAGGCGATTGAATACTTGGTCAAAAAAAGCTTTGCTGCCATTATGTGTGTACTGCGTCCCATTTGTTCCAATGGGGGGACCGTCGGTGGGTTTTGGACGTGTGTTGGCCTGTCTGTGTCCATGGAGTGTCTTGGTTTAGCTCTGATGCGTTAGCTCACTACACATCGCACACACAAAGAAATAAACACTGTCTACTCTCTAGAGTCCAGGTTCTGTATCAGAGCAAAACTTTTTGCTAGTGGACCTTGAAATTATTAATATTTTAACCTATAATTATTTGAAATGTTCTTTTAAATTAATAATTGGTGCACTCAAACACAACAGGAGAGTCCTGAATCAGCCCTTAGTTACGCTGCTATAGGCCTTCTCTCCATCTGTATGCAAACTCATCACATTAATGCATGTTACTAACTGGATTTCTTCCCTTTCCCGGAGTCTTGTGGTCTTTCGCCCCTCTCCTCTCTTCCTGCAGGTGTTTCTGGCTCTGGATCTGTGGAGTCTGGATCTGTGGTTGGAGTCACCTGCTTCCTCCATGTTCCGGCTTGACATCCTCTGCTACAATTCTCCATGTCTCTCTCTCTCTCTCTCCCCCTCCCACCCCCAACCGGTCGAGGCAGATGACCGCCCACCCTGAGCCTGGTTCTGCTCAAGGTTTCTGCCTCTTAAAGGAAGTTTTTCCTTGCCTCTGTCGCCTAGTGCTTGCTCTTGGTGGGAACTGTTGGGTTTCTGTAAATAACATCCCAGAGTCCAGTCTAGACCTGCTCTTTATGAAAGACCTGGGAGATAACTGTTGTGATTTAGCAATATATAAATAAAATTGAATTGAACTGAATAAATAAAACCCCATTAATACTACAGTCCTGTCTGTGTCTCTGTGTGTGCGTGTGCGTGTGTGTCTGTGTGTGCCTGTGCGTGTGTGTGTGTCTGAGATAGAGAGACAGACAGACAGACATAGATGTTGACAGACAGACATACAGCGTGCGGTTGCCTTGGAGACTAAGACCAATGGGCAGCCTTTAATCTCTGTGAGGTAATCTCTCTGATCTGTAATCAATTAACGACTGCACCTGTCATCAGCTATTCAGACACTGAACAAGCTCTCAAACAAATGGTCATACCGCCAAAAGGATACGTGATATCAATAAAATAACCTTTGTGAACGTATTGATATAAAATTCATGTGGATAAACTTAGAAATGTGGGCATATCAGCAATTTAAAAAGTGCTTCGCTCTGCGTTTTGCTCAGAAATGTGGACAATGTTTAACATGGCAATGAGGTCACTTGAATATTAAAAATGGTTGTAGGACCTTAAAGATAAATAAATAAATAAAACGGAACATGAATCTTCCAGATTTGTATTGATATCACAGACAGAGCAGTAAAACCTAACCCATTTTACTCTCTAAAACACTTCTCATATGTCTTGGGAGTCACACTGTGAAGAAATAATCATTCTAACTTATACAGTTGACAAAATACATACATTTTTTCAAAGAAAGTCCAGACGCTTTTGCCCTCATGACATTTATTTATGCCAATAATCAACATAATGTCATATTTATTTATATTACACCCACAGCAATGTAAAAAAGCATTTGTGTCTAAAACAGTTCTATATGCAAAAATAAACATAATAAACATTATAACTCATATAAAGCACATACTATTTACATTTCTTCAAAAAAGGCCCAACTATACAATATAAATATATGCCAAATCTCAAACCAGTGAGGCCATTATGCTCTATAAATCGGTAAATATCTATCTTGTGCACTATAGCATCTTTGATTGCATACTAGTTTGACTGGGAGTATTGGCATCTTTCAGCCTCCATACTCTTTGGATGACGTTGTCTGCCATATATGGGCAAGCTGCTTCCTTTTTTTCCCTAAACACACAGAGAGCAGACACGGAGCAACGAGCTAGCAGCATAAATAAGCGAAAACACGATGAGTTATGGACATAAAGTGTATATATCTTGGATGTAGCGGTTGGGATTTAAAGCTCAACGACCCCTAAAAAACTGGAAGTTACAGGCTGGATAGTGTTGGGATTTAAAATGTTATATGTGCTTAAACATTGTGTGGGATTTGCATTTATGCATTCAAGCTACAAAGGTACAAATGCTGCCTGAGTCTGGTTTCAGTCTCTTTTACCCCCACTAATCTTTTCCTAAACTGAGGGTCATAAACCCACAGTCACATTCCAATTGAAAGATAACGAAAAGGCACACACACCACTGTGGCCAAGAGCCCCCCCCCCCCCCTTTGTGAATAAGACCAGGGGTCCAGGAGCAGTGGGTCAGACACATTTGGGGGAGAGCCGTGTTAGGTTGACTCTGTATTTGTCTCTAGGATATCCTATGTAATAAAATGGATTCACACATCCACATCTGAGATTTTGACTACTAATTGAATGAACCCTGAGATGGAGCAGGATATAGCTCCAACAGTATATAAAATAAAATTGAATTGAATTAAATTACCTGAACCTCAACTTCCTAGCCTCATGGTTGATGTTTTACATTCTTGGATCCGTCTTAGGTTCCTGCTGTCTGCCTACGTTCCTGGATTCTGAGGTAGGTGATCATATCGTCACAGAAAACTTATCTTTGATAGCAGGATCATTCTCAATCGTTTTGTAAAACCTTTGTCTTTCTTTGATTATATCCACTATAATACATTCTTAAAAATTGCATATCTTTTGCTATGGTTAGGCCTCGTATCCAAACTACTCTGGCAGATGTAGTAGTGTCGATGTAGCCTTGGGAAATAATTAGCAGCTGGTAGACAGATCTCCCCATTGGGAAATAAAACCCCAGTCTTCCATGTGAGAGGCGGAGGCGACCATCCAAAGTTTCAGTAGTAATGTGGTTTTTGTGTTGGAACAAGTTGCACTGTTTGAAATAAACATTTGAAATACAAGAACGTCTTCACTTGGGACAGCAATTGACTCCCAACCCGATGGGAGAAATCCTGAGCTTTGAGATTTGGAGGAGCTGACTTTGATTCCGAATGCTTGACACTGGACTTCAATCTGCCCCAGTGGGCGCTGTAGATCACTGTTTGATGAAGCCAAAAGAACAACATAATCTGGAAAGAGCAGAAAAGGAATTATAAGGTGCCCAGACTTGACGCTCTCCCACCTTCTGCTGCGCCTTGTGAGGTGTTGTTCATGTCCAGTAGATATGCTTTTTCCATCGCTTGACGATATTCCCATTTAGGGTCAGGAGTTCTCCTCCCATGCTGAACACAGCCTGAGCCAAGGTCCGCTTTCCCCCTCATGATTCACCCCAGTGGAAGCTGTAGATCAATGCCTGATAAAGCCAAATGAACCACATAGTCTGCAAAGAGCATAAACGGAATTCTAAGGTGCCCAGACTTGACGGTCTCCCACCTTCTGCTGCGCCTTGTGAGGTGCTGTTCATGTCCAATAGATATGTTTTTTCCATCGCTTGAAAATATTCCCATTTTGGATCAGGAGTTCTCCTCCCATGCTGAACACAGCTTGAGCCAAGCACTACTTTCTGGAGTTTACCACACGTTTGCCGGGACTTCCTTGAGGCCTTGTAGCATTGGTTAGCTGGTAGAAAAGTCTCCCCGTCGGGGAATCGAACCCCGATCTTCCGCGTGACAGGCGGAGATACTGTCCATTATACTAACGAGGAATGCCCAAGCTTAATATTTGGCACATCAAGAAATAGGTGGCGCTATTCCAACATTTAGGCCACAGTCAATGCATGTAGAAATATTTATGTTTACTACATATTTGCTGTCGTTCAAATACATGACAAAGCATCTGTGACTGAATCTAGTTGAAAATCTCTATTTGGTAGCATTTTGAACATTTGCAGTAAAATAAAAATGGTGCATTTTCCCACAAATATGCCAAATAAATTTGTTTTGTCAGTTTCTGTAGTGTAGTGGTTATCACGTTTGCCTAACACGCAAAAGGTCCCCTGTTCGAAACAGGGCGGAAACACATTTCTTTATTTGTATTGACTTTGCACAATCAAACTCTGCAAAGTTAAACCCTCCATGACCTTCACGGAAAAATCTCCCTGACGTGAAATTGTGGCCAGGCCTACCAAAGTTTCCCCAGTGCAGTAGTCATCACATTCAGAGATTCAGGGATATCCTGTCTAAAATTGATGCAGAAAAACTAGTCCACGCATTTGTTACTTCTAAGCTGGATTACTCCAATTCTTTATTATCAGGCTGCTAAAAAGAGTCCATAAAGATTCTTCAGCTGATCCAGAATTAAATTACCTGAACCTCAACTTCCTAGCCTCATAGTTGATGTTTTACATTCTTGGATCCTTCTTAGCTTCCTGCCGTCTGCCTACGTTCCTGGATCCTGAAGTAGGTGATCATATCGTCACAGAAAACTTATCTTTGATAGCAGGATCATTCTCAATCGTTTTGTAAAACCTTTGTCTTTCTTTGATTATATCCACTATAATACATTCTTAAAAAATGCATATCTTTTGCTATGGTTAGGCTTCGCATCCAAACTACTCTGGCAGATGTAGTAGTGTCGATGTAGCCTTGGGAAATAATTAGCAGCTGGTAGATAGATCTCCCCATTGGGAAATAAAACCCCAGTCTTCCGTGTGAGAGGCGGAGGCGACCATCCAAAGTTTCAGTAGTAATGTGGTTTTTTGTGTTGGAACAAGTTGCACTGTTTGAAATAAACTTTTGAAATACAAGAACGTCTTCACTTGGTACAGCAATTGACTCCCAACCCGATGGGAGAAATCCTGAGCTTTGAGATTTGGAGGAGCTGACTTTGATTCCGAATGCTTGACACTGGACTTCAATCTGCCCCAGTGGGTGCTGTAGATCACTGTTTGATGAAGCCAAAAGAACAACATAATCTGGAAAGAGCAGAAAAGGAATTATAAGGTGCCCAGACTTGACACTCTCCCACCTTCTGCTGCGCCTTGTGAGGTGCTGTTCATGTCCAGTAGATATGCTTTTTCCATCGCTTGATAATACTCCCATTTAGGGTCAGGAGTTCTCCTCCCATGCTGGTAACACAGCCTGAGCCAAGGCACGCTTTCCCCCTCATGATTCACCCCAGTGGGGGCTGTAGATCAATGCCTGATAAAGCCAAATGAACCACATAGTCTGCAAAGAGCATAAATGGAATTCCAAGGTGGCTAGACTTGACACTCTCCCAACTCCTGCGGCACCTTGTGACGTTTTGTTCACGTCCAGGAGTTGTGCTCTTTCAATCGCTTGAAAACATTCCCATTTAGGATCAGGAGTTCTCCTTCCATGCTGAGCCAAGGCCCACTTTCCCGAGTAGTCCCACGCGTTCGCCGGGACTTCCTCGAGGCCTTGCATTGGTTAGCTGGTAGAAAAATCTCCCCGTCGGGGAATCGAACCCCGATCTTCCGCGTGACAGGCGGAGATACTGTCCATTAGACTAACGAGGAATGCCCAAGCTTAATATTTGGCACATCAAGAAATAGGTGGCGCTATTCCAACATTCAGACCACAGTCAATGCATGTAGAAATATTTAGGTTTACTACATATTTGCTATCATTCAAATCCATGACAAAGCATCTGTGACTGAATCTAGTTTAAAATCTCTATTTTGTAGCTTTTTGAACATTTGCAGTCAAATAAAAATGGTGCATTTTCCCACAAATATGCAAAATAAATGCTTTTCGTCAGTTTCCGTAGTGTAGTGGTTATCACGTTCGCCTAACACGCGAAAGGTCCCCTGTTCGAAACAGGGCGGAAACACATTTCATTGTTGGTTTTGACTTCGCACAATCAAACTCTGCGAAGTTAAACTCTCCATGACATTCACGGAAAAATCTCCCTGACGTGAAATCGTGGCCAGGCCTACCGAAGTTTCCCCAGTGCAGTAGTCATCACATTCAGAGATTCAGGAATATCCTGTCGAAAATTGATGCAGAAAAACTAGTCCACGCATTTGTTACTTCTAAGCTGGATTACTCCAGTTCTTTATTATCAGGTTGCTTAAAAGAGTCCATAAAGATTCTTCAGCTGATCCAGAATGCTGCAGCACGTGTTCTGATAGGAACCAGGAAAAGAGATCACATCTCTCCTGGTTTGGCTTCTCTGCATTGGCTTCCTGTAAAATCCAGAATAGAATTTAAAATCCTTCTTCTCACCTACAAAGCTCTTCATGTTCAAGCACCATCTTATCTTAAAGAGCTCATTGTACCTTATTACCCCACCAGAGTACTGCGCTCCCAGAATGCAGGGTTACTTGTGGTTCCTAAAGTCTCCAAAAGTAGAATGGGAGCCAGAGTGTTCAGCTATCAAGCTCCTCACCAGGTTCCCGTTTGGGTTCAGGAGGCAGACACCATCTCCACATTTAAGAGTAGGCTTGAGACTTTCCTCTTTGATGAAGCTTATAGGTAGTTCTGGCTCAGTTTTTCCTTGCCTCTTTCGCCTAGTGCTTGCTCTTGGTGGGAATTTTCGGGTTTCTGTAAATAACATCACAGAAGATGGTCTGGACCTGCTCTTTTATGAAAAGCGCAATGAGATAAGTGTTGTTGTGATTTGGCGCTATATAAATAAAATTGAATTGAATTAAATTACCTGAACCTCAACTTCCTAGCCTCATAGTTGATGTTTTACATTCTTGGATCCGTCTTAGGTTCCTGCTGTCTGCCTACGTTCCTGGATCCTGAAGTAGGTGATCATATCGTCACTGAAAACATATCTTTGATAGCAGGATCATTCTCAATCCTTTTGTAAAACCTTTGTCTTTCTTGGAGTATATCCACTATAATACATTCTTAAAAATGTCATATCTTTTGCTATGGTTGGGCCTCGTATCCAAACTACTCTGGCAGATGATACTAGTGTCGATGTAGCCTTGGGAAATAATTAGCAGCTGGTAGACAGATCTCCCCATCGGGAAATAAAACCCCAGTCTTCCGTGTGAGAGGCGGAGGCGACCATCCAAAGTTTCAGTAGTATTGTGGTTTTTTGTGTTGGAACATGTTGCACTGTTTGAAATAAGCTTTTGAGATACAAGAACGTCTTCACTTGGGACAGCAATTGACTCCCAACCCGATGGGAGAAATCCTGAGCTTTGAGATTTGGAGGGGCTGACTTTGATTACGAATGCTTGACACTGGACTTCAATCTGCCCCAGTGGGTGCTGTAGATCACTGTTTGATGAAGCCCACAGAACAACATAATCTGGAAAGAGCAGAAGAGGAATTATAAGGTGCCCAGACTTGACACTCTCCCACCTTCTGCTGCGCCTTGTGAGGTGCTGTTCATGTCCAGTAGATATGCTTTTTCCATCGCTTGACGATATTCCCATTAAGGCTGAATCCCATTTCTCCATCTTTCCCCTACCCCTTGGCCCTTACCCCTACCCCTTGGCCCTTGAAACCAAGGGGTAAGTGGTAGGGGTGAAAACATACCCCTATGAAATGGGACACCACTTGGTGACATCACCATGCAGTATTGATCACAAACCTCCAAGATGCCGTCTCTGTCTGTTGATTGTGTGGGTTTGGACAACAGTGTCATATGGATTTAAATATTTATATATTTTAGGTTCACTTTGGTAGTGCAGAGGCAGATGTTCTTATCTGTGTAGTACTTAGGTCTGTTTGCAATACATATGTGTATACACATGTATCATGTATACATACATATACACCCTGTATACATGGTGTATACATACATATACACCATGTATACATGGTGTGTGTATATCTGTTTCAGTTATCACCGTTTTGAATGTCATTGATGTTCACAAAAACATTTTGTTGACAAAAATCTGTCTTTATTGGTGATACATTGAACATAACCGGCAAAAACGTAACATAAAATGATGTTACAGAACCATTGTCAACTATTAGAACCATAACTAACATGTCGCACACATAAAAAGGCTTCAAATGTGTAAAACTAAAAAATACAAACAAGACCACAAATAAACAAATTAACTACAGCTGTTCTGACATTCCAGACCAGTCTGATGCATGTTGGCCAGTAACCCCCCCCCTCACATATCATCAGTGTCCCATATCAAAGCCAACAACAATATACAAGTGCATGAACAATGAACAGGAATTAATTACAAATGATTACAATAATACAGTACCAATGCAATAATGAATGGGTACAACATGAACACAGGATTTAGAAAACGTCTGCGTTTTCAGCCCCAAAGTGGACCAGCTGCTGTGTCCTCCTGTGTCCTCCTGTGTGATACAGGGAGGTATATGTGAAGCACGTAGCGATGTATCATAGACCGTTAATATTAATATATATATAGCTATACAATCTATGCGATGTATACAGTCCATTCAAGGCAGAAATATGTGGGACTGTTCAACGTTAGCGTTAGCGATTAGCGATTAGCGTTAGCGATTAGCGTTAGCATTGCAAGCTAGCGATTTTTAAAAAGTTTCAGTTAGGAACATGGTTGCAAGTATACATGTACGGGACTGCATAGACCACAAAACAAGACTGTCGTAACTTTTTAATCAATTATTTAAGCCAAAAGTACTTACATTTATGTGTCTCTCTGGTCGACGGGCAGCGATTGATGCCTGTGTGTTTTCAAGTGAGGTCGCGTCCACACTAGGTTTCAAGGGCTATACAGCCCTTGGTCTATCCCCTACCCCTCGGTCCTAATAGGTATTGGGACAGCACTAGGTCCCGCGTGAACGCGCAAAAGCTAGGGGAAGGGGTAAGGGGAAGGAATGGAATTCAGCCTTAGGGTCAGGAGTTCTCCTCCTGAACACAGCCTGAGCCAAGGCCCGCTTTCCCCCTCATGATTCACCCCAGTGGAAGCTGTAGATCAATGCCTGATAAAGCCAAATGAACCACATAGTCTGCAAAGAGCATAAATGGAATTCCAAGGTGGCTAGACTTGACACTCTCCCAACTCCTGCGGCACCTTGTGACGTTTTGTTCATGTCCAGGAGTTGTGCTCTTTCAATCGCTTGAAAATATTCCCATTTAGGATCAGGAGTTCTCCTCCCATGCTGAACACAGCTTGAGCCAAGGCCCACTTTCCCGAGTAGTCCCACGCGTTCGCCGGGACTTCCTCGAGGCCTTGCATTGGTTAGCTGGTAGAAAAATCTCCCCATCGGGGAATCGAACCCCGATCTTCCGCGTGACAGGCAGAGATACTGTCCATTATACTAACGAGGAATGCCCAAGCTTAATATTTGGCACATCAAGAAATAGGTGGCGCTATTCCAACATTCAGACCACAGTCAATGCATGTAGAAATATTTAGGTTTACTACATATTTGCTATCATTCAAATCCATGACAAAGCATCTGTGACTGAATCTAGTTTAAAATCTCTATTTTGTAGCTTTTTGAACATTTGCAGTAAAATAAAAATGGTGCATTTTCCCACAAATATGCAAAATAAATACATTTCGTTAGTTTCCGTAGTGTAGTGGTTATCACGTTCGCCTAACACGCGAAAGGTCCCCTGTTCGAAACAGGGCGGAAGCACATTTCTTTGTTTGTATTGACTTCGCACAATCAAACTCTGCGAAGTTAAACTCTCCATGACCTTCATGGAAAAATCTCCCTGACGTGAAATCGTGGCCAGGCCTACCGAAGTTTCCCCAGTGCAGTAGTCATCACATTCAGAGATTCAGGAGTATCCTGTCGAAAATTGATGCAGAAAAACTAGTCCACGCATTTGTTACTTCTAAGCTGGATTACTCCAATTCTTTATTATCAGGTTGCTTAAAAGAGTCCATAAAGATTCTTCAGCTGATCCAGAATGCTGCAGCACGTGTTCTGATAGGAACCAGGAAAAGAGATCACATCTCTCCTGGTTTGGCTTCTCTGCATTTTCTTCCTGTAAAATCCAGAATAGAATTTAAAATCCTTCTTCTCACCTACAAAGCTCTTCATGTTCAAGCACCATCTTATCTTAATGAAAAAGAAAGTTGATGTGTATGTGCATAAATCTAAAAGAAAGTTGATGTGTATATGCATTTATCAAAACAAAAGTTGATGTGTATGTGCATAAATCTAAAAGAAAGTTGATGTGTATATGCATTAATAAAAAATAAATTGAATGTGTATATGCACTTATTAAAAGAAAGTTGATGTTTTTTAAGCATTAATCAAAAAGAAATTTGATCTGTATATGCATTTATCAAAACAAAAGTTTATGTGTATATGCATTAATGAAAAAGAAAGTTGATGTGTATTTGCATAAATCAAAAATTAAGTTGATGAGTGTATGAATTAATCTAAAAGAAAGTTGGTGTGTGTATGCATAAATCAAAAATTAAGTGTATGTGTATATGCATTAATCAAAAAGAAATTTGATTTGTTAGGCATTCATTAAAAAGAAAGTTGGTGTGTGTATGCATAAATCAAAAATTAAGTGTATGTGTATATGCATTAATCAAAAAGAAATTTGATTTGTTAGGCATTTATTAAAAAGAAGTTGATGTCATAATGAATAGTGATGATGACATAATGAATGGTGATGATATCATAAAAGAAAGTTGATGTGTATATGCATTAATGAAACAGAAAGTTGATGTATGTATGCATTAATATAAAAGAAAGTTGATGTGTATATGCATTAATCAAAAAGAAAGTTGATGTGTATATTAGGGGTGATCCGAGTACCCGGGTGAAACGAGTATCCGGTACGGATAAAGCACTTTTGCCGAGTACAAGTATTATCCGAGTAATATGAGTCAATATCCGTGCTCGGATTGAATAAAACTCCTCAACTGGCCGCGCAGCGTTCTGTGATAATCACAGCGCCCCCCCCCCCCCGCCTACAAACCCGCTCGGATCAATCACACACACACAGAACATGGAGAAATGTGCTCTCTCTCGCTCTCTCTCTCGCTCTCTCCTGCTCCGTCAGTCAATTCGGTCTGCGGATCTGTTCCGTTAACGTTTAGGGTTTCTTCAGCTTCAGGTTTGTTTTTAACTTCGGTTTGTAGTCCTTACATAGTAACCAGTAGATTTCTGGTGAACGTGGGGTTTGTAGTCCTTACATAGTAACCAGTAGATTTCTGGTGAACGTGGGGTTTGTAGTCCTTACATAGTAACCAGTAGATTTCTGGTGAACGTGGGGTTCGTAGTCCTTACATAGTAACCAGTAGATTTCTGGTGAACGTGGGGTTTGTAGTCCTTACATAGTAACCAGTAGATTTCTGGTGAACGTGGGGTTTGTAGTCCTTACATAGTAACCAGTAGATTTCTGGTGAACATGGGGTTTGTAGTCCTTACATAGTAGCCAGTAGATTTCTGGTGAACGTGGGGTTTGTAGTCCTTACATAGTAGCCAGTAGATTTCTGGTGAACGTGGGGTTTGTAGTCCTTACATAGTAACCAGTAGATTTCTGGTGAACGTGGGGTTTATAGTACTTACATAGTAACCAGTAGATTTCTGGTGAACGTGGGGTTTGTAGTCCTTACATAGTAATCAGTAGATTTCTGGTGAACGTGGGGTTTGTAGTCCTTACATAGTGACCAATAGATTTCTGGTGAACGTGGGTTTCAGACATGCTGCTTGTTTTACAGTTTTTTTGGATTGCTTACACACTACAGTTAAAAGTAGTACACTACTAGCAAAACCTTACACTCAACAAGCAAAACATCAGCCCATATTTGCACAACTATAAGCACATTGTCAACCTCACACTTGTTGCAAAACTCTACACACAGTGATTTGCAAAACACTAAACACACTTAACATACATTACACACAAACATCTATTATGAAGTCACTTCCTTGCAATACCAAAGAACTGACTGCCAAATTACCGCACCTTCAACCAACTGATTCAACACAGTCATCAGGTGTGCAAACACTTGTTTGCTTAATTGGAGACACACCAATCAGGTGTATAAGCACTATAAAAAGCAGCAGGTGAGTTCATCGGTCTTCAAGCACAATGGAAAGAGTCAGAGAAATAGTTAGACGAGGTGGAGGACGAGGTGGAGGAGAAGGAGGAGAACGACAAGGAGGAGGAGGAGGAGAAGGTTCAAGGTTCAAGGTTCAAGAGTCTTTATTATCCCCAAGGGGCAATTTGTTGTGCAGCAGCATGTAACACACAGGTTATACAAAACAACAGCCATACATCTAAAAATAAAATACAAAGACAACAAAAACAAAGACCACACCTCACATTGACTTGTTGAAAAAGCCTATAGCAGCTGGGACAAAAGAGTTTTTATGTCTGTTTGTCCTACATTTAGGCAGACTGAATCTCCGGCCAGACGGCAACAAGATGAAACAGCTGTTCAGGGGGTGACTCGGGTCGGCTAGGACTGACTGGGCCTTCTTGAGGGACCTTGTCTCATAGACATACATACAAGGAGGAAGAGGAGGAAGAGGAATCAACAGAGGAGGAATCAACGGAAGAGGAAGAGATGGAGGCCACGCTGGATGTAGAGGAAGAGGAAGAGGAAGACAAGAAGGTGCTCAAAGAGGACCGAATCTGACAAATGAGATCCGCGCAACACTGGTTGACCACGTTGTCCACCCCGGCCTGACGCTGAGGGAGGCTGGACTGGAGGACAGCCAAATCTAAGCCGATACACAGTGGCAAGGGTGATAAGAACATTTCGACTGGAAAATAGGTATTGTAAAAATATCATCATATCAAAAACATCTGCACAGTTTCAGCAACTGCTTACAGTACTGTATTCTATGCACTATCAGCACTTCTGTTACCTTTTCCTGTGAAATGACTGTACTATTGTTTACTGTTTTTTTCTCTACATAGGATTGAGGGTCAGGAACGACGAGGGGGAAGGCCTCCTATGTTCACAGAACAGCAAGAGAGGGACATAGTAAACATGGTTTTGGCCAACAATGCTATAACCCTCAATCAGCTCCAAGCTAACATTGTCAATAACCACGTCGGTTTCAACAATATCCATCAGGTCTCAACATCAACACTGGCACGCATCCTAATAAAAAAACATATTCAAATGAAGCAAATTTATCGAGTGCCTTTCGAGCGCAATTCCGAAAGGGTGAAACGACTGCGGCATGATTATGCAGAGGTACGTATTCACCTAAGCATTGTGATCTTGCATACTGTCTCATAATCTTTTACTGTACTGTAATATGTATACTAGATCTACACTGAACACAATTTTGCCTGACACTGTTCTTCAGAGAGTTTTACAAATGGATGGAGAGGAGATCCAGCATGAGTTCATTTACGTAGATGAGACTGGGTTCAACCTGACGAGAACACAAAGGAGGGTAAGAAACATCATTGGCCACAGGGCTATAGTCAATGTCCCAGGGCAACGTGGGGGTAATAGAACACTCTGTGCAGCCATTACACAAAATGGGGTCCTCCACCGCCATGCCCATATGGGCCCTTACAACACAGCACTCATACTTACATTCTTGGACCAATTGCACAACATAACAGCAGCAAATCAAATCGATCATATGCAATACATTGTTGTCTGGGACAATGTGTCTTTTCACCGCTCTGCTCTGGTTCAGAACTGGTTTCAGCAACATCCACATTTCACCCTCCTATATCTTCCACCATACTCTCCATTTCTCAACCCTATAGAAGAGTTTTTCTCGGCATGGCGGTGAAAGGTATATGATCTCCGTCTCCAGGCTGAGGTACCCCTCATCCAAGCCATGGAGGAGGCCTGTGACCAGATGGAGGTAGCAGCAATACAAGGATGGATTCGTCATTCAAGACGTTTCTTTCCAAGGTGTCTTGCTAATGACAACATTGCCTGCGATGTTGATGAAATTCTCTGGCCAGATCCAGCTAGGCGAAGAGACAATGTCTAGTTTTTGTTTTGTTTTGTTTTTTACAGTAAACTTACAGTACAATACGTAAAGTGACATTTTGTTACAGTATTATGAATCTCCATGTCAACATTTTGGTCGTGTTGAGAAATAAATGAGTTTCTTCAGTCTGCAACATTGGTCTTGTGTAGCGTTTGGTGAATTTACATTATATTTGTACTTTGATGGTAGCCAACTCTAATCATAGGGAAGTAGAAGTGCTAAAAGTGTTTTAGGTTTATCACAGCAGAGTGTAACTCGTGCAAACAGAGTATAGTAATGTGAAACGTGTGTGTTTCATATGGTAACAAAGTGTGGTTTTTAAACAGAAGTGTATAGTTTTTACAAGAGTGTTTAATTATGCAAAGGATCTGTAGTGTTTTGCTAATTGGGTGTGTGGTTGTGCTAATTGTGTGTAGTGTTTTGAAAACCCGGGCCCTGTTTTGAAAATCGTGCTTAAGCAATCCAAAAAAACTGTAATTTCAAAAACGTTACAACAGTAGGGTCAGCCATACTAATAGTAAAAAATGTCATAATTTCACTGTTCCAAGTTTAAAGTCCCAAATCCAAACTGTAAATATCTTTGTATTTCTATTACCAATACAATTCCCCTAAAATATTTCCCAAGCATGAAAAGTATCACAAAGTACTGTAAAGGTAACAAAATAAGAAGCCTCATATTTTTCTTTCTTAAAACTGGAAATGATTAAAGCCATTTTCTATTAATCAACTAAGTAATTTAATCAATTACGGCTTTCATGTGAATATTTTTAGATCAATGCATTACAGTTTTTTTGGATTGCTTAAGCACGATTTTCAAAACAGGGCCCGTGTTTTCAAAACACTACACACAATTAGCACAACCACACACCCAACTAGCAAAACACTACAGATCCTTTGCATAATTAAACACTCTTGTAAAAACTATACACTTCTGTTTAAAAACCACACTTTGTTACCATATGAAACACACACGTTTCACATTACTATACTCTGTTTGCACGAGTTCCACTCTGCTGTGATAAACCTAAAACACTTTTAGCACTTCTACTTCCCTATGATTAGAGTTGGCTACCATCAACAAAGTACAAATATAATGTAAATTCACCAAACACTACACAAGACCAATGTTGCAGACTGAAGAAACTCATTTATTTCTCAACACGACCAAAATGTTGACATGGAGATTCATAATACTGTAACAAAATGTCACTTTACGTATTGTACTGTAAAAAACAAAACACTAGACATTGTCTCTTCGCCTAGCTGGATCTGGCCAGAGAATTTCATCAACATCGCAGGCAATGTTGTCATTAGCAAGACACCTTGGAAAGAAACGTCTGGAATGACGAATCCATCCTTGTATTGCTGCTACCTCCATCTGGTCACAGGCCTCCTCCATGGCTTGGATGAGGGGTACCTCAGCCTGGAGACGGAGATCATATACCTTCCACCGCCATGCCGAGAAAAACTCTTCTATAGGGTTGAGAAATGGAGAGTATGGTGGAAGATATTGTACGGTGAAATGTGGATGTTGCTGAAACCAGTTCTGAACCAGAGCAGAGCGGTGGAAAGACACATTGTCCCAGACAACAATGTATTGCATATGATCGATTTGATTTGCTGCTGTTATGTTGTGCAATTGGTCCAAGAATGTGAGTATGAGTGCTGTGTTGTAAGGGCCCATATGGGCATGGCGGTGGAGGACCCCATTCTGTGTAATGGCTGCACAGAGTGTTATATTACCCCCACGTTGCCCTGGGACATTGACTGTAGCCCTGTGGCCAATGATGTTTCTTCCCCTCCTTCGTGTTCTCGTCAGGTTGAACCCAGCCTCATCTACGTAGATGAACTCATGCTGGATCTCCTCTCCATCCATTTGTAAAACTCTCTGAAGAACAGTGTCAGGCAAAATTGTGTTCAGTGTAGATCTAGTATACATATTACAGTACAGTAAAAGATTATGAGACAGTATGCAAGATCACAATGCTTAGGTGAATACGTACCTCTGCATAATCATGCCGCAGTCGTTTCACCCTTTCGGAATTGCGCTCGAAAGGCACTCGATAAATTTGCTTCATTTGAATATGTTTTTTTATTAGGATGCGTGCCAGTGTTGATGTTGAGACCTGATGGATATTGTTGAAACCGACGTGGTTATTGACAATGTTAGCTTGGAGCTGATTGAGGGTTATAGCATTGTTGGCCAAAACCATGTTTACTATGTCCCTCTCTTGCTGTTCTGTGAACATAGGAGGCCTTCCCCCTCGTCGTCCCTGACCCTCAATCCTATGTAGAGAAAAAAACAGTAAACAATAGTACAGTCATTTCACAGGAAAAGGTAACAGAAGTGCTGATAGTGCATAGAATACAGTACTGTAAGCAGTTGCTGAAACCGTGCAGATGTTTTTGATATGATGATATTTTTACAATACCTATTTTCCAGTCGAAATGTTCTTATCACACTTGCCACTGTGTATCGGCTTAGATTTGGCTGTCCTCCAGTCCAGCCTCCCTCAGCGTCAGGCCGGGGTGGACAACGTGGTCAACCAGTGTTGCGCGGATCTCATTTGTCAGATTCGGTCCTCTTTGAGCACCTTCTTGTCTTCCTCTTCCTCTTCCTCTACATCCAGCGTGGCCTCCATCTCTTCCTCTTCCGTTGATTCCTCCTCTGTTGATTCCTCTTCCTCCCCTTCCTCCTCTTCCTCCTTGTATGTATGTCTATGAGACAAGGTCCCTCAAGAAGGCCCAGTCAGTCCTAGCCGACCCGAGTCACCCCCTGAACAGCTGTTTCATCTTGTTGCCGTCTGGCCGGAGATTCAGTCTGCCTAAATGTAGGACAAACAGACATAAAAACTCTTTTGTCCCAGCTGCTATAGGCTTTTTCAACAAGTCAATGTGAGGTGTGGTCTTTGTTTTTGTTGTCTTTGTATTTTATTTTTAGATGTATGGCTGTTGTTTTGTATAACCTGTGTGTTACATGCTGCTGCACAACAAATTGCCCCTTGGGGATAATAAAGACTCTTGAACCTTGAACCTTGAACCTTGAACCTTCTCCTCCTCCTCCTCCTTGTCCTCCTCCTTCTCCTCCTTCTCCTCCACCTCGTCCTCCACCTCGTCTAACTATTTCTCTGACTCTTTCCATTGTGCTTGAAGACCGATGAACTCACCTGCTGCTTTTTATAGTGCTTATACACCTGATTGGTGTGTCTACAATTAAGCAAACAAGTGTTTGCACACCTGATGACTGTGTTGAATCAGTTGGTTGAAGGTGCGGTAATTTGACAGTCAGTTCTTTGGTATTGCAAGGAAGTGACTTCATAATAGATGTTTGTGTGTAATGTATGTTAAGTGTGTTTAGTGTTTTGCAAATCACTGTGTGTAGAGTTTTGCAACAAGTGTGAGGTTGACAATGTGCTTATAGTTGTGCAAATATGGGCTGATGTTTTGCTTGTTGAGTGTAAGGTTTTGCTAGTAGTGTACTACTTTTAACTGTAGTGTGTAAGCAATCCAAAAAAACTGTAAAACAAGCAGCATGTCTGAAACCCACGTTCACCAGAAATCTATTGGTCACTATGTAAGGACTACAAACCCCACGTTCACCAGAAATCTACTGGTTACTATGTAAGGACTACAAACCCCACGTTCACCAGAAATCTACTGGTTACTATGTAAGTACTATAAACCCCACGTTCACCAGAAATCTACTGGTTACTATGTAAGGACTACAAACCCCACGTTCACCAGAAATCTACTGGTTACTATGTAAGGACTACAAACCCCACGTTCACCAGAAATCTACTGGTTACCATGTAAGGACTACAAACCCCACGTTCACCAGAAATCTACTGGCTACTTTGTAAGGACTACAAACCCCACGTTCACCAGAAATCTACTGGCTACTATGTAAGGACTACAAACCCCACGTTCACCAGAAATCTACTGGTTACTAAGTAAGGACTACAAACCCCACGTTCACCAGAAATCTACTGGTTACTATGTAAGGACTACAAACCCCACGTTCACCAGAAATCTACTGGTTACTATGTAAGGACTACAAACCGAAGTTAAAAACAAACCTGAAGCTGAAGAAACCCTAAACGTTAACGGAACAGATCCGCAGACCGAATTGACTGACGGAGCAGGAGAAAGCGAGAGAGAGAGAGAGAGAGAGAGAGAGAGATAGAGAGAGGGAGAGAGAGAGAGAGAGGCCGAGGGAGCACATTTCTCCATGTTCTGTGTGTTTGTGATTGATCCGAGCGGGTTTGTAGGCGGGGGGGGGGGCGCTGTGATTATCACAGAACGCTGCGCGGCCAGTTGAGGAGTTTTATTCAATCCGAGCACGGATATTGACTCATATTACTCGGATAATACTTGTACTCGGCAAAAGTGCTTTATCCGTACCGGATACTCGTTTCAGCCGGGTACTCGGATCACCCTAATATACACATCAACTTTCTTTTATATTAATGCATATACATATCAATTTTCTATTTGATTTATCATCACCATTCATTATGACATCATCTTTCTTTACATGAATGCATACATACATCAACTTTCTTTTTATGATATCATCACCATTCATTATGTCATCATCACTATTCATTATGACATCAACTTCTTTTAATAAATGCATATACACATCAACTTTCTTTTTAATGAATGCCTAACAAATCAAATTTCTTTTTGATTAATGCATATACACATCGACTTTTATTGATATTAAAGCATGAACACATCAACTTTTATTGATATTAATCCATATACCATCAACATTCTTTGATATTACTGCATATACACATCAACTTTCTTTTTATTTTACGCATATAAACATCAACTTTCTTTTCATTAATGCATACACATAAACTTTTGTTTTGATAAATGCAGATCAAATTTCTTTTTGATTAATGCTTAAAAAACATCACCTTTCTTTTTAATAAGTGCATATACACATTCAATTTATTTTTTATTAATGCATATACATATCAACTTTCTTTTAGGTTTATCATCACAATTCATTATGACATCGACTTTCTTTTTAATAAATGCATATACACATCAACTTTCTTTTTCATTAAGATAAGATGGTGCTTGAACATGAAGAGCTTTGTAGGTGAGAAGAAGGATTTTAAATTCTATTCTGGATTTTACAGGAAGCCAATGCAGAGAAGCTAAACCAGGAGAGATGTGATCTCTTTTTCTGGTTCCTATCAGAACACGTGCTGCAGCATTCTGGATCAGCTGAAGAATCTTTATGGACTCTTTTAAGCAGCCTGATAATAAAGAACTGGAGTAATCCAGCTTAGAAGTAACAAATGCGTGGACTAGTTTTTCTGCATCAATTTTCGACAGGATATTCCTGAATCTCTGAATGTGATGACTACTGCACTGGGGATACTTTGGTAGGCCTGGCCACGATTTCACGTCAGGGAGATTTTTCCGTGAACGTCATGGAGAGTTTAACTTCGCAGAGTTTGATTGTGCGAAGTCAATACAAACAAAGAAATGTGTTTCCGCCCTGTTTCGAACAGGGGACCTTTCGCGTGTTAGGCAAACGTGATAACCACTACACTACGGAAACTGACGAAAAGCATTTATTTTGCATATTTGTGGGAAAATGCAAATTTTTTATTTTATTGCAAATGTTCAAAATGCTACAAAATAGAGATTTTAAACTAGATTAAACTATTTTAAACTCGCGTGGGACTACTCGGGAAACTGGACCTTGGCTCAAGCTGTGTTCAGCATGGGAGGAGAACTCCTGATCCAAAATGGGAATATTTTCAAGCGATGGAATGAACGAAACGTCACAAGGCGAAGCAGGAGTTTGAAGAGTGTCAAGTCTGGCCACCTTAGAATTCCGGTTATGCTCTTTGCAGACGATGTGGTTCATTTGGCTTTATCAGGCATTGATCTACAGCTTCCACTGGGGTGAATCATGAGGGGGAAAGCGTGCCTTGGCTCAGGCTGTGTTCAGCATGGGAGGAGAACTCCTGACCCTAAATGGGAATATTGTCAAGCGATGGAAAAAGCATATCTACTGGACATGAACAGCACCTCACAAGGCGCAGCAGACGGTGGAAGAGCAACTGTATTGATCTCATGTTATTTTCCAGATTGGTTCAGCTGCTAAATTTAAATTATCAGTCAGGATTTACTGACTAACTGACCGACTGACTGACTCCTAACTGACCTCAGGCCTCAACACCAACAGCAATTTCATGTGTTAACAGGTCGAGTTTTACATTTAGGTCGACACTTGATTTCACAGTCACTTGCTTTTGAAGCCTGGGTAGCTCAGTCGGTAGAGCATCAGACTTTTAATCTGAGGGTCCAGGGTTCAAGTCCCTGTTCAGGCTAGATGAGTTGTCCATTTGACATGCTTGTATGGACATGGACAAATTCAGACACTATCATATCATGTGTGTTCCATCCGCAAGTCTTTAAAAAGAATTTTGACTGTTTTTCAAGCAGGTTTGTATCATAACAATGTTATTGGTAAGTCTAAATGAACAATGGGCAACCTACATCCATCTTGCTAGCACCCACATCTCTGTACTCATCTCCCTGCTTGGATAGTATGTCCAAGGACATACCATTTATGGTCTATAACCCTTTTCATTGGTTTGCTACCACTCTTAAATAATTCCTTTCATTGTATCAATCTCAGAAATAACCAAAGAATGACAAATTCCATTCATGTGCTTGTGTTCAACCACCTGTCACTGTATTTTTTAGCAGCAGTAGTGTTTTTTAGTTTTTTTAAAACACCTGCCCCGTGTGAGGGTTGAACTCAAAACCTTCAGATTATGAGACTGACGCGCTGCCTACTGCACCAACAAGGCAACAAAAGACATTGCAATGGTTGGTCTCAGTCTTTGGATGGTATAGGTAGCGCCCCTTCAGACATGTCATTTAATTTACTATATAATCATTTTTGAGACAGGTCCTACTGAAGATCTGTTGGATCAGTCAGGATGGCCGAGCGGTCCAAGGCGCTGCGTTCAGGTTGCAGTCTCCACTGGAGGCGTGGGTTCAAATCCCACTTCTGACAACTAGTATTTTCATTTGGAACTAATGTCTAAGAGTTGATATGGGGAATAAAGAACTTAGCAGTTCTTTGTATTTAAAAGGACATGAATGTGCATGAGAAACGCAATTCCAAGTGCAGCGTTTTGTGAGCATCTTTATTGTCAACACATGTAAAGTTCCTTAGGGGCCCGTAGTGGATGAAATGGTAAAACACTTGGCCCTGGATGAATAGAATTCCTGCCATATTGAGAGACAAAGTTTGAGTGTCCTGAAAAAAGAGTCTTGAACTCTATCTCGCCGACCTCTTTTTTTTTACTGTTTCTTGTTATGTCACGGCAAGAAGTATTATGCTTTTGAGTCGTTTGTCCATCTCTACATCAGAATCAGAAATAAAAAAAACATCAGACATATGCAGTCTCTGTGGCGCAATAGGTCAGCGCAGTCGGCTGTTAACCGAAAGGATGGTGGTTCAAGTCCACCCAGGGACGATTGTTGCTTAAATAATCTGGAGTGAGCCAACTCTGGGATTTATCCTTCTTCAGGAGACCATAGAGCAGCCCAAAGATAACCCAAAGCCTTATGTCTATCAGAAGATACAGTTTTGGAAACCATGTACATAGTCATCTTTACAGTCATCAGAGATGGGAAGTAACGAAGTACAAATGCTTTGTTAACAAAATAACGAAGTACAAACACTTCATTACTGTACTCAAGTAGATTTTGCGGATATTTTTACTTTACTCTTTATTTTTTTGGCGACTTTTTACTTTTACTCCTTACATTTTACCACAATATCGGTACTTTCTACTCCCTACATTTTACAAAATTGGCTTGTTACTTTAGTTTTGTGCTAAAGGTTGTCTATCAGGTGTGATTGTGAGTCCTTGTCGGAGAATAGCGCGGACACGCGCCTCACACCACGAGCAGGCGCGCACGGCACACGGAGACAAAAGTGAGAGAAAAGAAAAAGAGACTAGCTGTCTGGAGGATAACCAGTTGAGATCGTGTGTGTGTCTTTGAGAACTGTAAGTCATAGAACTGATGTTGTCAGTTCATGTAAGCCTGTTGTTGAATTGGTCTGTAGTTCTGGTACATTTAAAAGTTACCTTGTTTACGTTCTTCTACTGTTGGCTAGGTTACACCTGGCTGTTGATTCGATATAATGGCGATTGTTGAACATCCTTGCTCATTAAGATAATGTAATTAGTAGTTGGTTTATTGTTATTATTTACTAGCATATATGATTCCTATACATTGTGTATGGTAGCCTTTACAATGTTGTTTATTTCATTTATTACCACACACACATTCATAGCAGAGCTGCCCCCCCCCATGTTTATACTGGTGATTGATTGTAATAAATCAACAGAGAGAAGTTGTCTCCGTCTGTGTTTTAACAGACACACCTGGGCCGAAGTTGGAAACCACAATTAGCTTTAAATCCAGTTCTAATCTAGTCCTCACTAAATTTCAAATAATTTCCCTGGAGTTACCATTATTTAAAAAAAAATGTGATCTAATTAAATTGGAACATACACAGACTTCTCACAAAATCACACTTGAATTCATATCTTGCTACTCGGTCAGAATCTTATTAACCTGGAGTCCCAGTCTCTGTCAATATAAATAGGCTATATGTTTATATACAGTCCCTGACAAAAGTCTTGTCGCTTATCTATTTTGTAGAAACACCTGCTATTAACCTGACTTTTAATTAATCAGTTGGTGTAAGAAATAGCTCATATGAAAAGCTTAAACCCTCCCAAATGATGTTCAATGCACTGAAATAAATTAGTTTCACTGAAACAAGCTTTATTATTTAAACAAGACAGAAAGGTCAAATTTTGGCAAGACAAAAGTTTTGTCGCCTATACAGAAATTGAACAAATTTACTGCAAATACTAAAATATGTCAGCAAATTAAATAGTGGTGCTGTGAGATTCAAATTTAATATCTTGTATGACTTCCATGAGCTTGAAGGACTGCATCCATGCGGTTTGGCAAGGATTCATACAATGTATTGATGAAGTCATCAGGAATAGCTAGGAAAGCAGTCTTGCATGCCTCCCAAAGTTCATCAATATTCTTTGGTTTGGTCTTCCATGCTTCCTCTTTCATCCTACCCCACATATGCTCCATGATGTTCATGTCTGGTGAGAGATGATCTGGATGGATCATATCTTGATCTTCTTCGCCTTGAGGAACTTTGAAGTGGAGATGGAAGTATGCGATGGAGCACCATCCTGCTGGAGAATTTGGCCTCTTTTATGGTTGGGAATATAAGAGGTAGCTAAGATTTCTTGGTATTTGAGACTATTGATGTTGCCTTTCACCCTGCAGATCTCTCGCACACCCCCATACTGGATGTAACCCCAGACCATGATTTTTCCGCCAGCAAACTTCACTGTTTTCTGGGTGAATCTTGGATCCATGCGGGCTCCAGTAGGTCTCCTGCAATATTTGCGACAACTGTGGTGTAATTCAACAGAAGATTCATCTGAAAAATCCACTTTCTTCCACTTCTCCAGTGTCCATCCTTTTAGCAGGCTGTGGGCCTTGGCAAATAGCACACGGTTTTTCAATTGTCTTTTGTTTAGTGCTGGCTTCTGGTCTTGTGGAGCTCTGCTGCAGTGGAAAACGGGCTGGCCTTGGATTTTCGAGCCAACAAACGGTCCTCTCGAGCAGTTGTCTTGCGGGGTCTGCCTGACCTGGGCTTGTCAAAAACATCTCCAGTGTCTTCAAATGTTTTTTTAATCCTCTGTACTTGACGCTGAGACACATTGAAGGTGTCTGCCACATCAGCAGTGGATCTGGTCTTCAGCCTCTTGATAATCCAAACTTTAGTCTCAGGGTGAATCTTAGGCATGTTTGCAGAGGTCTAGTTGCAGTTGATGTGTATATGCATTAATCTAAAAGGAAGTTGTGTACATGCAATAATTAAAAAGAAAGTTGATTTGTATTTGCATTGATCTAAAAGAAAGTTACCTTGCAACTGCCTCCGGAGTCCTCCGGGTTAGCATATCCCGGAAAGACTCCTTCTTCAGTCGGACGGCTTCCCTGACCACCGGTGTCCACCAGGGTGTTCGTGGGTTACCGCCCCTTGAGGCACCTAAGAAAGTCCATGACTAGCACAGAAGTCCAACAACAGACAACCACTCTAATTTAGATCAGGGAGGCCGTTTCTCCCAATCACGCCTCTCCAAGTATCTCCATCATCACCCACGTGTGCGTTGAAGTCCCCCAGCAGAACTATGGAGTCCCCTACTGGAGCCCCATACAGGACCCCATTCAAGGTCTCCAAGAAGGCATGCATGCAGGAATGCACAAACAACAGTCAGAGTTTTCCCCCCCATCACCCGAAGGTGTAGGGAGGCGACCCTCTCGTCCACCGGGGTAAACTCCAACGTAGCGGCGCTCAGCCGGGGGCTTGTGAGTATCCCCACACCCGCCCGGCGCCTCACACCATGGGCAACTCCGGAGTAGGACAGAGTCCAACCCCTATCCAGGAGTACGGTTCCAGAACCGAGACTGTGCGTAGAGGTGAGCCCCACCAGATCTAACTGGTAGCGCTCAACCTCCCGCACAAGTTCCGGCTCCTTCCCCCACAGAGAGGTGACATTCCACGTCCCCAGAGCCAGCCTCTGCCGCCCGGGTCTGGTCTTTCGAAGCCCCTGACCTTCGCTGCCACCCTTACGGCAACGCATCCGACCCATTGGTTCCTCCCACAGGTCGTGGGCCCATGGGCTGGGGGGAGAGGTGCCACGTAGCTTTTTCGGACTGTGCCCGGCCGGGCTCCGTGGCAAACCCGGCCACCAGGCGCTCGCTTACGAGCCCGCCGTCTAGGCCTGGCTCCAGACGGGGTCCCCGGGCTTCCACCAGACCAATAGGTTTTTGAACCATTCTTTGTCTGGCCCCTCCCCTGAGACCACTTTGCCATGGGAGACCCTACCAGGAGCACAAAGCTCCAGACAACACAGCCCTCAGGTTCATAGGGACACACAAACCTCTCCAGCACGATAAGGTAATGGTTCCCGGAGAGGCTGAATGAGATGAATTTTGATGATGATAGAAGGAATGGGGATTATATAATGAAAAGAAAGTTGATGTGTATATGCATAAATCAAAAAGAAGGGTGATGTGTATATGCATAAATCTAAAAGTAATTTGATGTGTATATCCATAAATCTTAAAGAAAGTTGATGTGTATATTAGGGATGAGCCAAATACTCGGCTGAAACGAGTATCCGGTACGGATAAAGCACTTTTGCCGAGTAGAAGTATAATACGAGTAATACGAGTCAATATCCGTGCTCGGATTGAATAAGTCTCCACTGACTGTGTCTCCATTCTGTGATAGGCTAGTCAAACTGCTAGTCACAGCGCCTCTCCCCTACACTATTCTGTGATAGGCTAGTCCCAGCGCCCCTCCCCTACACTATTCTGTGATAGGCTAGTCCCAGCGTCCCTCCCCTACACTATTCTGTGATAGGCTAGTCCCAGCGTCCCTCCCCTACACTATTCTGTGATAGGCTAGTCCCAGCGTCCCACCCTACACACAAAGATTCCTCCTGTTGTTGTGTCCCACCGGCCCTGCTCACACACGCTCAGGACACAGAGAAGTGAACGTCTCTCTTCTCAGGTCCGCGCGCTTTTCTGTTAACATTTAGGGTTTCTTCAGCTTCAGGTTTGTTTTATAATTCGGTTCAACTAGTACCTAGCAACCAGGAGATTTCTGGTAAACGTAGGGTTTGTTCAGACATAGTGCTTGGTAGAATGCATCTCTGCCGTCGGAGTTTTTTTTTTTTTTTTTTTTTTTAAACTGCCTGCTGGCTCTAACCAGTTTTTTTGAGTGTCTGAAACTTTCTTGCTGTGTTTTATAAAAAAAATAAAGGCAGTTGCGGTATAAATGAATAATATTATAAATTAAGATACACACACAAACACATTCAAACCCCCCGCCCCTCTCTCTCTCTCTCTCTCTCTCTCTCTCTCTCTCTGTATCTCTTACTCACTCATAGACACACACACTCACACAAACCTGTGAAAATGAAAAAGAACCCCCCCCCAAAAAATGATTAAGAGTTAAAAAAAGAAAGTTATATTATTGAGTATGAAAACTCTTGTTCATTACAATTTACTTAAAACTTGTTATATACTGTAGGCCTATATAGTTTGTTTGTTACCATGACAACACCACTGGTCTGAAGCTCAATGCTGATGCTGTCACGGAAATAGTTTTCAAATCAGCAAAAAATATAACAATTTCTGATCAACCCATATCAATTGCATGCTTAAAATAACAAACCGGTTAAAGCCCCGCCCATTTCAAGACAACCCGACCTACTTCCGGGTTGAATCTGACCACTTCCGGGTTAGGCCCCGCCCAGTCCAAGTACGGATACGGATACAGATAATTCATGTGGTAAACAGATACAGATAATGCTGTACTCGCTCATCCCTATTGTTGGGGCAGTTGAACATGACAATGCTACAGACTAACTGAAGATGGATGTCATTGTAATCACTTTCAGATCATCTCAAATGGAGACACGGATGATTATTTAGGTCATAAGTGCTTCTCTTTGGGGTTGTCTTGGTAGTGAGTTCATCATCAGACACTAACACATGCAGAGCAAGTACATTTCACCAGTTGTCCCACCGCTAGCTAAATAAATAAAACAATGGGGGTTTTGGAATAGATACTTAGCACTAACTGGTACTTTCTAATGCTGAATGAGCTCTATCTGGAGGAAAAAGGAGTTGCCCCAAAGAAAGTTATTGGACTCTAATTGACCACTCATAGACTGTTAGTGGCATACATTGGGATGATGGTTGTCAATTCATGAAGCCATTCCTTACTTACTTCTCCGAACTTCTCCCACACCCGCTGCTTTGCCTCTGTCACAGCAGAGGCTGCAGCCCTTCGGGCCCGTCGGTACCCTGCAACTGCCTCCGGAGTCCTCCGAGACAACATATCCCGGAAAGACTCCTTCTTCAGTCGGACGGCTTCCCTGACCACCGGTGTCCACCAGGGTGTTCGTGGGTTACCGCCCCTTGAGGCACCTAAAACCCTAAGACCACAGCTCGCCGCCGCAGCTTTAGCAATGGAAGCTTTGAACATTGTCCACTCAGGTTCAATGCCCCCAACCTCCACAGGGATGCACGAAAAGCTCCGCCGGAGGTGTGAGTTGAAAGTCCGTCGGACAGGGGCCTCCTCCAGACGTTCCCAGTTTACCCGCACTACCCGTTTGGGCTTACCAGGTCTGTCCAGAGTCTTCCCCCACCCCCTGACCCAACTCACCACCAGATGGTGATCAGTTGACAGCTCTGCCCCTCTCTTCACCCGAGTGTCCAAAACATACGGCCTCAGATCAGATGAAACGATTATAAAATCGATCATTGACCTTTGGCCTAGGGTGCTCTGGTACCAAGTACACTTATGAGCATCCCTATGTTCGAACATGGTGTTTGTGATGGACAATCCATGACTAGACAGAAGTCCAACAACAGACAACCACTCTGGTTTAGATCAGGGAGGCCGTTCCTCCCAATCACGCCTCTCCAAGTATCTCCATCATTGCCCACGTGTGCATTGAAGTCCCCCAGCAGAACTATGGAGTCCCCTACTGGAGCCCCATACAGGACTCCATTCAAGGTCTCCAAGAAGGCCGAATACTCCGAACTCTTGTTTGGTGCATATGCACAAACAACAGTCAGAGTTTTCCCCCCCATCACCCGCAGGCGTAGGGAGGCGACCCTCTCGTCCACCGGGGTAAACTCCAACGCAGCGGCGCTCAGCCGGGGGCTTGTGAGTATCCCCACACCCGCCCGGCGCCTCACACCATGGGCAACTCCGGAGTAGGACAGAGTCCAACCCCTATCCAGGAGAACGGTTCCAGAACCGAGACTGTGCGTAGAGGTAAGCCCCACCAGATCTAACCGGTAGCGCTCCACCTCCCGCACAAGTTCCGGCTCCTTCCCCCACAGAGAGGTGACATTCCACGTCCCCAGAGCCAGCCTCTGCCGCCCGGTTTGGTCCGTCGAAGCCCCTGACCTTCGCTGCCACCCATATAGCAGCGCACCCGACCCCTTTGGATCCTCCCACAGGTGGTGGGCCCATGGGCTGGAGGGAGAGGTGCCACGTTGCTTTTTCGGGCTGTGCCCGACCGGGCTCCGTGGCAAAACCCGGCCACCAGACGCTCGCTCACGAGCCCACCGTCTGGGCCTGGCTCCAGACGGGGGCCCGGGCTTCCTCCGGGCGGGGTCTCTCTATCCCTTCCGTGCTCAACCATCGAAGTCTTTGATGGTTGAGCACGGACGCGTGTCGCACGTGCCGACCGAAAGACTTACGACTTTCGGTCGGCACCAAGGTGCTTCTGGAAAACCGTTCGCCACCTCAGGAAGGGGAAGCGAGGAATCATCCAAGCTGTATACAGTAAGGGTGGGACCTTGTTGACCTCAACTGAGGAGGTAATAGGGCGGTGGAAGGAGCACTTTGAGGAACTCCTAAATCCAGCTGACACGCCCTCTTTGGTGGAGGAAGAGCTGGAGGATGATGGGGGATTGTCGTCAATTTCCCTGGTGGAAGTCGCTGAGGTAGTCAAACAACTCCACAGCGGCAAAGCCCCAGGGATTGATGAGATCCGTCCAGAAATGCTGAAAGCTCTGGGTGTGGAGGGGCTGTCTTGGTTGACACGCCTCTTCAACATTGCGTGGAAGTCTGGGACGGTGCCTAAGGAGTGGCAGACCGGGGTGGTGGTTCCCCTCTTCAAAAAGGGGGACCAGAGGGTGTGTGCCAATTACAGGGGTATCACACTTCTCAGCCTCCCTGGTAAAGTCTACTCCAAGGTGCTGGAAAGGAGGGTTCGGCCGATAGTCGAACCTCGGATTGAAGAGGAACAATGCGGATTCCGTCCTGGTCGTGGAACAACGGATCAGATTTTTACTCTCGCAAGGATCTTGGAGGGGGCCTGGGAGTATGCCCAACCAGTCTACATGTGTTTTGTGGATCTGGAGAAGGCGTATGACCGGGTCCCCGGGAGAAATTGTGGGAGGTGCTGCGGGAATATGGGGTGAGGGGGTCCCTTCTTAGGGCCATCCAATCTCTGTATGACCAAAGCGAGAGCTGTGTCCGGGTTCTCGGCAGTAAGTCGGACTCGTTCCAGGTGAGGGTTGGCCTCCGCCAGGGCTGCGCTTTGTCACCAATCCTGTTTGTAATATTATGGACAGGATATCGAGGCGTAGTCGGGGCGGGGAGGGGTTGCAGTTCGGTGGGCTCGGGATCTCATCGCTGCTTTTTGCAGATGATGTGGTCCTGATGGCATCATCGGTCTGTGACCTTCAGCACTCACTGGATCGGTTCGCAGCCGAGTGTGAAGCGGCTGGGATGAGGATCAGCACCTCTAAATCTGAGGCCATGGTTCTCAGCAGGAAACCGATGGAGTGCTTTCTTCGGGTGGGGAGTGAGTCCTTACCCCAAGTGAAGGAGTTTAAGTACCTTGGGGTCTTGTTCGTGAGTGAGGGGACTATGGAGCGTGAGATTGGTCGGAGAATCGGAGCAGCCGGTGCGGTATTACATTCCATTTATCGCACCGTTGTGACGAAAAGAGAGCTGAGCCAGAAGGCAAAGCTCTCGATCTACCGGGCAATTTTCGTTCCTACCCTCACCTATGGTCCTAAAGGCTGGGTCATGACCGAAAGAACAAGATCCAGGGTACAAGCGGCCGAAATGGGTTTCCTCAGGAGGGTGGCTGGCGTCTCCCTTAGAGATAGGGTGAGAAGCTCAGTCATCCGAGAGGAGCTCGGAGTAGAGCCACTGCTCCTTCGCGTCGAAAGGAGCCAGTTGAGGTGGTTCGGGCATCTGGTAAGGATGCCTCCTGGGCGCCTCCCTAGGGAGGTGTTCCAGGCACGTCCAGCTGGGAGGAGGCCTCTGGGAAGACCCAGGACTAGGTGGAGAGATTATATCTCCAACCTGGCCTGGGAACGCCTCGGGATCCCCCAGTCGGAGCTGGTTGATGTGGCTCGGGAAAGGGAAGTTTGGGGTCCCCTACTGGAGCTGCTGCCCCCGCGACCCGATACCGGATAAGCGGATGAAGATGGATGGATGGATGGCATTCCTTACTTACAATAGACAAGACCACTGAAACTTGATCAAAAAGAAGGTGGGGTTGAGTGAAAATGGCTTCATTCAGTATTTAAGATGGCACATCTGTGTAAGGAACCACTTCCACAACACAGAAGATGCCAGAAGAAACATCGGGACTATGGAGAAGATCATGAGCAAAGAAGGTTGCTTACTGTAAGACTTTGACATTGGTCTAACTCAAGCATTGGCATTGGATTGATTTTATTTAGTCCTAATCTATGGGGTTGTTTTTCTGAAAACTGAATCCCAGTATTTTATCGAAAGACTTAACAGTAACAGCTATTTTACGTTGTATTACTAGTTGGACAATGCTAAAATCTGTTATAATTCATTCTAGATTGTGTCTCTGGGTAAATGATTGTTTGGTAAGTCATTCTTATTACTCTACCTTTAGCATTGACTTGACTATTGAATTCAGTAAGTGCTACTTGTTGGGGCAGTTGAACATGACAATGCTAAATACTAATTGAAGATGGATGTCATTGCAATCACATTCAGATCACCTCAAATGGAGACACTAATGATTATTGTGTTCATAAGTGCTACTCTTTGGGGTTGTCTTGGTAGTGAGTTCATCATCAGACATATCTCTGAACAAATGCAGAGACAGGCTATTTCACAATTCTTCCCAACACTAGTAAAATGCATTCATCTGGCACCAGAACTACCCAAACACAAGCACTGACTTGAGTTATGTATGCAGTAAGTGCTACTTGTTGGGGTAGTTTTGCTGACCTCTAAAGTCCAGGATTTCCTCCATAAATAAATGTTTAAAAGGGATATTCTCCCTGGTTACTGGTTGAACAATGCTGACATTTTTCTAAGTCATTCCTATTACTCTAACTTTAGCATTGACTTGACTGTTTAATTCAGTAAGTGCTACTTGTTGGGGTAGTTGAACATGACAATGCTACAGACTAACTGAAGATGGATGTCATTGTAATCACATTCAGATCACCTCAAATGGAGACACTGATGATTATTGTGTTCATAAGTGCTTCTCTTTGGGGTTGTCTTGGTTGTGAGTTCATCATCAGACATATCACTGAAAAATGCAGAGACAGTCTATTTCACAATTCTTCCCAACACTAGTAAAATGAAATCATCTGACAGAAAAACTACCCAAACACAAGCACTGACTTGAGTCATGTATGCAATAAGTGCTACTTGTTGGGGTAGTTTTGCTGACCTCTGAATTCTAGGATTGCCTCCAAGAAGAAAGTTGTAAAAGGATATTCTTCCTGGTTACTGGTTGAACAATGCTAAAATGTTATTACTATTACCCTAACTTTAGTATTGACTTGACTGTTGAATTCAGTAAGTGCTACTTGTTGGGGCAGTTGAACATGACAATGCTACAGAGTGTAAATGAAGATGGATGTCATTGTCATCACTTTCAGATCATCTCAAATGGAGACACTGATGATTAATGGGTTCATAAGTGCTTCTCTTTGGGGTTGTCTTGGTAGTGAGTTCATCACCAGACACTAACACATGCAGAACAAGTACATTTCACCAGTTGTCCCACCGCTAGCTAAATAAATAAAAGAATGGGGGTTTTGGAATAGATATTCAGCACTAAGTGGTACTTTCTATTGCTGAATGAGCTCTATCTGGAGGAAAAAGGAGTTGCCCCAAAGAAAGTTATTGGACCACTCATAGACTGGTAATGGCATACATTGGGATGATGGTTGTCTATTCATGAAGCCATTCCTTCCTTACAATAGACAACACCACTGAAACTTGATCAAAAAGAGGTGGAGTTGAGTGGAAATGACTGCATTCAGTATTTAAGATGGCAAATCTGTGTAAGAAACCACTTCCACTGCTTCTATATCACTACACAGAAGATGCCAGAAGAAACATCAGGACTATGGAGAAGATCATGAGCAACAAAGGTTGCTTACTGTAAGACTTTGACTTTGGTCTAACTCGAGTTTTGGCATTGGATTGATTTTAGTTAGTGCTAATCTATGGGGTTGTTTTTCTGACAACTCATTCCCAGTATTTTATCTAAAGACTTAACAGTAACAGCTATTTTACGTTGTATTACTAGTTGGACAATGCTAAAATGTGTTATAATTCATTCTAGATTGTGTCTCTGGATAAATGCTTGTTTTGGTAAGTCATTCTTATTACTCTAACTTTAGCATTGACTTGACTGTTGAATTCAGTAAGTGCTACTTGTTGGGGCAGTTGAACATGACAATGCTTCAGACTGTAAATGAAGATGGATGTCATTGTAATCACATTCAGATCATCTCAAATGGAGACACCATTGATTAATGGGTTCATAAGTGCTTCTCTTTGGGGTTGTCTTGGTAGTGAGTTCATCACCTGTCATATCTGAACAAATGCAGAGACAGGCTATTTCACAATACTTCCCAACACTCGTAACATGCATTCATCTGGCACCAGAACTACCCAAACACAAGCACTGACTTGAGTCATGTATGCAGTAAATGCTACTTGTTGGGTAGTTTTGCTGACCTCTAAAGTCCAGGATTTCCTCCATAAAGAAATGTTTAAAAGGGATATTCTCCTTGTTTACTGGTTGAACAATGCTGAAATGTTTTCTAAGTCATTCCTATTACTCTAACTTTAGCATTGACTTGACTGTTGAATTCAGTAAGTGCTACTTGTTGGGGCAGTTGAACATGACAATGCTACAGACTAACTGAAGATGGATGTCATTGTAATCATATTCAGATCATCTCAAATGGAGACACTGATGATTGTTGTGTTCATAAGTGCTTCTCTTTGGGGTTGTCTTGGTAGTGAGTTCATCATCAGACATATCACTGAACAAATGCAGAGACAGTCTATTTCACAATTCTTCCCAACACTAGTAAACTGAAATCATCGGACAGCAAAACTACCCAAACACAAGCACTGACTTGAGTCATGTATGCAGTAAGTGCTACTTGTTGGGGTAGTTTTGCTGACCTCTGAAGTCCAGGATTTCCTCCATGAAGAAATGTTTAAAAGGATATTCTTCCTGGTTAATGGTTGAACAATGTTAAAATGTTATTACTATTACCCTAACTTTAGTATTGACTTGACTGTTGAATTCAGTAAGTGCTACTTGTTGGGGCAGTTGAACATGACAATGCTACAGACTGTAAATGAAGATGGATGTCATTGTAATCACATTCAGATCATCTCAAAAGGAGACACTGATGATTAATGGGTTCATAAGTGCTTCTCTTTGGGGTTGTCTTGGTAGTGAGTTCATCATCAGACACTTACACATGCAGAACAAGTACATTTCACCAGTTGTCCCACCGCTAGCTAAATAAATAAAAGAATGGGGGTTTGGAATAGATATTCAGCACTAACTGGTACTTTCTAATGCTGAATGAGCTCTATCTGGAGGAAAAAGGAGTTGCCCCAAAGAAAGTTATTGGACTCTAATTGACCACTCATAGACTGTTAATGGCATACGTTGGGATGATGGTTGTCTATTCATGAAGCCATTCCTTACTTACAATAGACAAGACCACTGAAACTTGATCAAAAACAAGGTGTGGTTGAGTGAAAATGGCTGCATTCAGTATTTAAGATGGCACATCTGTGTAAGGAACCACTTCCACAACACAGAAGATGCCAGAAGAAACATTGGGACTATGGAGAAGATCATGGGCAAAGAAGGTTGCTTACTGTAAGACTTTGACGTTGGTCTAACTCAAGCATTGGCATTGGATTGATTTTAGTTAGTGCTAATCTATGGGGTTTTTTCTGACAACTGATTCCCAGTATTTTATCGAAAGACTTAACAGTAACAGCTATTTTACGTTGTATTACTAGTTGGACAATGCTAAAATGTGATATAATTCATTCTAGATTGTGTCTCTGGGTAAATTATTGTTTTGGTAAGTCATTCTTATTACTCTACCTTTAGCATTGACTTGACTGTTGAATTCAGTAAGTGCTACTTGTTGGGGCAGTTGAACATGACAATGCTAAATACTAATTTTAGATGGATGTCATTGTAATCACATTCAGATCACCTCAAATGGAGACACTGATGATTATTGTGTTCATAAGTGCTTCTCTTTGGGGTTGTCTTGGTAGTGAGTTCATCATCAGACATATCACTGAACAAATGCAGAGACAGTCTATTTCACAATTCTTCCCAACACTAGTAAACTGAAATCATCTGACAGCAAAACTACCCAAACACAAGCACTGACTTGAGTCATGTATGCAATAAGTGCTACTTGTTGGGGTAGTTTTGCTGACCTCTAAAGTCCAGGATTTCCTCCAAAAAGAAAGTTTTAAAAGGATATTCTTCCTGGTTACTGGTTGGACAATGCTAAAATGTTATTACTATTACCCTAACTTTAGTATTGACTTGACTGTTGAATTCAGTAAGTGCTACTTGTTGGGGCAGTTGAACATGACAATGCTACAGACTGTAAATGAAAATCAATGTCATTGTAATCACATTCAGATCACCTCAAATGGACACTGATGATTATTGTGTTCATAAGTGCTTCTCTTTGGGGTTGTCTTTGTATGTAGTTATCATCAGACATATCTCTGAACAAATGCAGAGACAGGCTAATTCACAATTCTTCCCAACACTAGTAAAATGCATTCATCTGGCACCAGAACTACCCAACACAAGCACTGACTTGAGTTGTGTATGCAGTAAGTGCTACTTGTTGGGGTAGTTTTGCTGACCTCTGAAGTCCAGGATTTCCTCCATAAATAAATGTTTAAAAGGGATATTCTCCTTGGTTACTGGTTGAACAATGCTGAAATGTTTTCTAAGTCATTCCTATTACCCTAACTTTAGCATTGACTTGACTGTTGAATTCAGTAAGTGCTACTTGTTGGGGCAGTTGAACATGACAATGCTACAGACTAACTGAAGATGGATGTCATTGTAATCACATTCAGATCATCTCAAATGGAGACACTGATGATTAATGGGTTCATAAATGCTTCTCTTTGGGGTTGTCTTTTGGTAGTGAGTTCATCATCAGACACTAACAAATGCAGAGCAAGTACATTTCAGCTGTTGTCCACCGCTAGCTAAATAAATAAAAGAATGGGAGTTTTGGAATAGATATTCAGCACTAACTGGTACTTTCTAATGCTGAATGAGCTCTATCTGGAGGAAAAAGGAGTTGCCCCAAAGAAAGTTATTGGACTCTAATTGACCACTCATAGACTGTTAATGGCATACATTGGGATGATGGTTGTCTATTCATGAAGCCATTTATTACTTACAATAGACAAGACCACTGAAACTTGATCAAAAAGAAGGTGTGGTTGAGTGGAAATGGCTGCATTCAGTATTTAAGATGCCACATCTGTGTAAGGAACCACTTCCACAGCACAGAAGATGCCAGAAGAAACATCGGGACTATGGAGAAGATTATGAGCAAAGAAGGTTGCTTACTGTAAGACTTTGACGTTGGTCTAACTCAAGCATTGGCATTGGATTGATTTTAGTTAGTGCTAATCTATGGGGTTGTTTTTCTGAGAACTGATTCCCAGTATTTTATCTAAAGACTTAACAGTAACAGCTATTTTACGTTGTATTACTAGTTGGACAATGCTTAAATCTGTTATAATTCATTCTAGATTGTGTCTCTGGGTAAATGATTGTTTTGGTAAGTCATTCCTATTACCCTAACTTTAGCATTGACTTGACTGTTGAATTCAGTAAGTGCTACTTGTTGGGGCAGTTGAACATGACAATGCTACAGACTGTAAATGAAGACGGATGTCATTGTAATCACATTCAATCACCTCAAATGGAGACACTGATGATTATTGTGTTTATAAGTGCTTCTCTTTGGGGTTGTCTTTGTAGTGAGTTCATCATCAGACATATCTCTGAACAAATGCAGAGACAGGCCATTTCACAATTCTTCCCAACACTAGTAAAATGCATTCATCTGGCACCAGAACTACCAAACACAAGCACTGACTTGAGTTGTGTATGCAGTAAGTGCTACTTGTTGGGGTAGTTTTGCTGACCTCTAAAGTCCAGGATTTCCTCCACAAAGAAATGTTTAAAAGGGATATTCTCCCTGGTTACTGGTTAAACAATGCTGACATTTTTTCTAAGTCATTCCTATTACTCTAACTTTAGCATTGACTTGACTGTTGAATTCAGTAAGTGCTACTTGTTGGGGTAGTTGAACATGACAATGCTACAGACTAACTGAAGATGGATGTCATTGTAATCATATCAGATCATCTCAAATGGAGACACTGATGATTGTTGTGTTCATAAGTGCTTCTCTTTGGGGTTGTCTTGGTAGTGAGTTCATCATCAGACATATCACTGAACAAATGCAGAGACAGTCTATTTCACAATTCTTCCCAACACTAGTAAACTGAAATCATCTGGCACCAGAACTACCCAAACACAAGCACTGACTTGAGTCATGTATGCAGTAAGTGCTACTTGTTGGGGTAGTTTTGCTGACCTCTAAAGTCCAGGATTTCCTCCATGAAGAAATGTTTAAAAGGATATTCATCCTGGTTACTGGTTGAACAATGCTAAAATGTTAGTACTAGGGATGAGCCGAATACTCGGCTGAAACAAGCATCCGGTATGGATAAAGCACTTTTGCCGAGTACAAGTATTATCCGAGTAATGTGAGTCAATATCCGTAATCGGATTTAGTGAAAGTCTCCACTGACTGTGTCTCCGTTCTGTGATAGGCTAGTCACAGTGCCAGACACAGCGCCTCTCCCTTACACTATTCTGTGATAGGCTAGTCCCAGCGCCCCTCCCCTACACTATTCTGTGATAGGCTAGTCCCAGCACCCCTCCCCTACACTATTCTGTGATAGGCTAGTCCCAGCGCCCCTCCCTACTAACAAAGTTTTCTGTTGCTGTGTGCAACTCCGCTCACACACACTCAGGACACGGAGAAGTGAACAGCTCACTCCGTCTCTTCTCAGGTCCGCAGGCTTTTTCTGTCAACATTTAGGGTTTCTTCAAGCTTCAGGTTTGTTTTATACTTCGGTTTGAACTAGTACCTAGCAACCAGGAGACTTCTGGTAACGGGGTTTGTTTAGACGTAGTGCTTGGCAGAATGGGACTCGTGTTGCATCTCTGCCGTCAAAGTTTGTTTTTTTTATACCGCCTGCTGGCTCCAACCAGTTTTTTTGAGTGTCTGAAACTTTCTTGCTGTGTTTTATAAAAAAAAAAAAAGGCAGTTGCAGGATTAAATGAATAATATTACAAATTAAGTTACACACACAAACACATTCCAACCCCCCCCCCCCCCCCCTGTCTCTCTTTGTTTCTCTGTCTCTCTCTCTCTCTCTTTGTTTCTCTCTCTCTCTCTCTCTGTATCTTTTACTGTGTGTGTCTGTGAGTGTGAAAAAAACAGTTTGAAAATAAAAAAGAACCAAAAATAAATAAATGATCAAACTGATCATAGAAAAATTAAAAGTTAAAAAATAAAGTTATATTATTGAGTATGAAAACTCTTGTTCAATACATTTTACATAATAATTGCAAGCTCATTGTTGTATTTATTGTTGCAAAACTTGTTATATATGTAGGCCTATATAGTTTGTTTGTTACCATGACAAATCCAATGACACTCAATGCTGATGCTGTCATGGAAATAGTTTTAATCAGCAATAAATATAACAATTTCTGATCAACCCATAACTATTTTAATATCTGATAACCCCCCCATTTCAAGACAACCCGACCCACTTCCGGGTTAAATCTGACCACTTCCGGGTTAGGCCCCGCCCAGTCCGAGTACGTATACGGATACAGATAATACATGTGGTAAACAGATACAGATACAGATAATGCTGTACTCGCTCATCCCTAGTTAGTACTATTACCCTAACTTTAGTATTGACTTGACTGTTGAATTCAGTAAGTGCTACTTGTTGGGTAGGGATGAGCCGAATACTCGGCTGAAACGAGTATCCGGTACGGATAAAGCACTTTTGCCGAGTACAAGTATAATACGAGTAATACGAGTCAATATCCGTACTTGGATTGAATAAGTCTCCACTGACTGTGTCTCCGTTCTGTGATAGGCTAGTCAAAGTGCTAGTCACAGCGCCTCTCCCCTACACTATTCTGTGATAGGCTAGTCCCAGCGTCCCTCCCCTAAACTATTCTGTGATAGGCTAGTCCCAGCGTCCCTCCCCTACACTATTCTGTGATAGGCTAGTCCCAGCGCCCCTCCCCTACACTATTCTGTGATAGGCTAGTCCCAGCGCCCCTCCCCTACACTATTCTGTGATAGGCTAGTCCCAGCACCCCTCCCTACACACAAAGATTCCTCCTGTTGTTGTGTCCCCCCGGCCCTGCTCACACACGCTCAGGACACAGAGAAGTGAACGTCTCTCTCCTCAGGTTCGCGGGGCTTTTCCGTTAACATTTAGGGTTTCTTCAGCTTCAGGTTTGTTTTATAATTCGGTTCAAACTAGTACCTAGTAACCAGGAGATTTCTGGTAACCGTGGGGATTGTTCAGACATAGTGCTTGGTAGAATGGGACTCGCGTTGCATCTCTGCAGTCTTTTTTTTTTTTTTTTTGTACCGCCTGCTGGCTCTAAACAGTTTTTTTGAGTGTCTGAAACTTTCTTACTGTGTTTTATAAAAAAAATAAAAGGCAGTTGCGGTATAAATAAATAATATTACAAATTAAGATACACACTCAAACACATTCCAACCCCCCCCCCCCCCCGTCCCCCTGTCTCTCTCTCTGTCTGTATCTCTTACTCACTCACAGACACACACACACTCACACAAACCTGGTGTGAAAAAAAAAAGATTAAAGTTAGAAAAAGAAAGTTATATTTTTGAGTATGAAAACTCTCGTTCATTACATTTTACTTAATAATTGCAACCACATTGTTGTATTTATTGTTGCAAAACTTGTTATATACTGTAGGCCTATATAGTTTGTTTGTTACCATGACAACACCACTGATCTGAAGCTCAATGCTGATGCTGTCATGGAAATAGTTTTCTAATCAGCACTAAATATAACAATTTGTGATCAACCCATATCAATTGCATGCTTAAAATAACATACCAGTTAAAGCCAACCCGACCCACTTCCGGGTTAAATCTGACCACTTCCGGGTTAGGCCCCGCCCAGTCCGAGTACGTATACTGATACAGATAATTCATGTGGTAAACAGATACAGATACAGATACAGATAATGCTGTACTCGCTCATACATGCTACCTCTCGCATGCTAAGCAAGCGCTCTACCATTTGAGCTAATTCCCCTTTTCAGAAAGAGTCATGGTATAGTATGTCAAAAAAATTCTTAGTATGGTATGTCAAAAAATTCATAAAAGTCATAGTATAGTATGACAAAAATTCATGAAATGTCATAAAAAGTCATAGTATAATATGTCAAAAAAATCAGAAAAGTCATAGTGTACTTTGTCAAAAATTCATAAAAAGTCATACTATGTCAAAGAATTCTTAAAAAGTCTTAAAAAGTCATAGTATGTTGAAATATTCATAAAGTCATTGTTTAGTATGTCGAAAAAAACATAAAATGTCATACTGTAGTATGTCAAAATATTTTTTTAAATGTATAGTATAGTTGTCAAAAAATTCATAGAAAGTCATAAAAAGTCTTTGTATAGTATGTCAAAATATTCCTAAAAAGTTGTAGTGTAGTATGTCGTAAAGTGTAGTATGTCGTAAAGTCCAAATTTATGGTTCTTGTTGTAAAACAAGCAGAATCTAAAGTCCTCTGGAGAATGCGGGCGTTGATCCCGCTACCTCTCGCATGCTAAGCAAGCGCTCTACCATTTGAGCTAATTCCCCTTTTAAAAAAAAGCCATAGTATGTCAAAAATTCATAAAGTCATAAAAAGTTATAGTATAGTATGTCGGAAATTCGTAAAAATTCATAAAAAGTCATAGTATAGTATGTCAAAAATTCATAAAAATTCATAAAAAGTCAAATTATAGTATGTCAAAAAAAGTCATAGCATAGTATGTTGAAAAAATTTATAGTATAGGATGTCGAAATAGTCATAAAAAGTTATAGTATAATATGTCAAAAATTCATATAAGCCATAGTATAGTATGACAAAATATTCATAAAATGTCATAAAAAGTCATAGTATAGTATGTCTAAATATTCATAGAAAGTCATAGTGTAGTATGTCATAAAAAGTCCAAATTTGTAGTTCTTGTTGTAAAACAAGAAGAAGCTAATGTCCTCTGGAGAATGCAGGCATTGATCCCGCTACCTCTCGCATGCTAAGCAAGCCCTCTACCACTTGAGCTAATTCCCCTTCTCGAAAAAAGTCATGGTATAGTATGTTGAAAATTCTTGAAAAGTCATGGTATATCATGTCAAAAAAATTCTTAGTATGGTATGTCATAAAATTCATAAAAGTCATAGTATAGTATGACAAAAATTCATGAAATGTCATAAAAAGTCATAGTATAATATGTCAAAAAAATCAGAAAAGTCATAGTATACTTTGTCAAAAATTCATAAAAAGTCATACTATGTCAAAGAATTCTTAAAAAGTCTTAAAAAGTCATAGTATGTTGAAATATTCATAAAGTCATTGTTTAGTATGTCGAAAAAAACATGAAATGTCATACTGTAGTATGTCAAAATATTTTTTTTAAATGTATAGTATAGTTGTCAAAAAATTCATAGAAAGTCATAAAAAGTCATTGTATAGTATGTCAAAATATTCCTAAAAAGTCGTAGTGTAGTATGTCGTAAAGTGTAGTATGTCGTAAAGTCCAAATTTGTAGTTGTTGTTGTAAAACAAGCAGAATCTAAAGTCCTCTGGAGAATGCGGGCGTTGATCCCGCTACCTCTCGCATGCTAAGCAAGCGCTCTACCATTTGAGCTAATTCCCCTTTTCAAAAAAAGCCATAGTATGTCAAAAATTCATAAAAAGTCATAAAAAGTTATAGTATAGTATGTCGAAAATTCGTAAAAAGTCATAGTAAGGAAAATTGCGAGTTGAATGAGGGAAATAAGACGGTTGAGACTGGTCCAGAGGCAATACTGGCTGCAATTGCAAACTTGAAATCAGATTTCTCCTCCAAACTGGATGGCATTCTATCAGCAATAGACAATGTTAAAAAAGATGTTAACGAATGCGCCGAGCGGGTTGGTGAGGCGGAAGTGCGGATATCTGCGGCAGAGGACAACGTCACCGGTCTACAAGCTAAGGTCCAGGTCCTCGAAAATAAAAATAAAGAACTCGAAGGAAAAGTGTTGGACTTGGAGACCAGATCGCGACGATCTAACCTGAGACTGGTTAACCTTCCTGAGGGCGCGGAGGGAGAGGACGCCTGCGCCTTTCTGGAAAACTGGCTACCGGAGGCTCTGAACCTGGCACCGCTACGCACCACTCTGACACTGGAAAGAGCGCACCGGCTTGGCCAGAAAACCACATCTAACACCGCTGCACCAAGGACTCTTATTATGAAGTTCTTAAACTACAGGGATAAAGCAACTGTGATAAGAGCTGCCAGGACGAAGGGACAGATCCTATTCAAGAACCATCCGGTGAGATTTTATGAGGACCTCGCAGCTGGTGTGCATAAAAAACAGAAAGAGTTTGACGGTGTGAGACAACAACTCCGTGCCATGGGGATACGATACGGCATGATTCCTCCCGCTGGACTACTGGTGACACACAACGGTCAGTCTCGGATCTTTAACCAACCAGCTGAAGCAGAGAACTTTGTAAGGACTCTGAAATCAGAAAGTGGACCTGGGTGAGACAATGACATCAATACATCGCAAAGTATTAAAGGGATGGACAATTACAATACCTAAAGTTAAGTAAAATAAGTAAGACTTAAAAATTTGTTTATTATATTCCCTGTTTGCTATCCCAGAAGCTCATAGACAATAGGCAATAGTAACGAGTTTCTTATTGTAGTGGGGTGGGGTAAGAGGGAAATATTCAGGCACAGTCGGCTGTTCCTCACTTTCGTGTGGACCAGCCTTCAGCTGTTAGATGGGTACCAGAGTACTAAAAGGGGGGGAGGAGGGTGGGCAACAGAGTTCGAAGGGATTTACTGTTCAGTGTTCATCATTACCATGGGTATAGTTTTTAACATTCAAATGTTCTTGGTTTCTTTGTTTTTAAACAATTTGAAAATAATAGGAAGCCCATTAAGTGTTATACAGTATGTCTGGTGGATTAAGAATTAAAGTGTCTTCTTGGAACTGCAGAGGATTACAGAAACTAAAAAAAGTTAAGCAGATAATGACTAGGGTGAAATCTATGCACTCTGATATCGTGTTATTTCAGGAAACTCACCTGTTGTCTGGACAGGAGGGAAGGATTGGCAGGAGGTGGCAGGGCAGCATATATTCAGCACCTTTTACTTCCCAAGCAAGAGGGGTTATGATTCTGATTCATAAATCCGTACCATTCCGTGTGACAAGGGTTATTAGAGACAAGGCTGGGAGGTACATTATTCTGCAGGGCACAATTATTTCAGAAAAAATAAATCTGATAAATATTTATGCCCCAAATGTTGACGACCCAGAGTTTTTTCAAAATCTCTTTCTTACAATTTCATCTTTGTCTGGCAGCTATATTATAGCAGGAGATTTTAACTGCACAATGAACCCAGAACTGGACAGAAGTTCAGGTACTGACAACTCTCACTCTAAAAGTAGACAAACAATTCAATACTTTATGAAGGAACTTAATTTGATGGATATTTGGAGAGACATGAATCCAAAGAGCTCACAATACTCTTGTTATTCAAATACACATAAGTCATATTCACGTATCGATTACTTTTTACTTTCTGCCTCTTTGAGACATAAAATAAGAGACTGTCAATACGATAGCATCTTAATTTCCGACCATGCACCAAATCATCTTCTTTATGAGGATTTAAGACTAAGGAGAGACCCGCCTAGGTGGAGATTTAAACAGAAATGGCTCTTGGACCCAGAATTTATATTTTTTGTAGATAATCAAATTAGCATCTATTTTGAAATCAATAGAGATGAAACACCACCCTCTTCAAGGTGGGAAGCCTTCAAGGCCTATATAAGGGGTCAAATAATTAGCTTTACGAGCCATAAGGCAAAACAAACTTATCAAAAAACAAAAGAGTTGGCAGCAGAGATTGAGCGGCTTGAGAGAGATTATTATCAAACACTATGTCCAAACACCCATAAAAACTTCTGATACTAAGAACACAGTATAACGAACTTTCTGCCTCAAAGCCGCCTCACAACTTTTGCGTCTTAAGCAGTCGTTCTATGATCAAGGGGAAAAACCTGGAAAATTATTAGCCTGGCGACTCCGACAATTACAAACTGAGAAAAATATTACCTCAGTTGAAAATAATCAGGGAGAGATTATTACCGATCCGTTAGAAATCAATGAAGTGTTTAAGGTCTTTTTTGAAAAACTATACAGCTCAGACATGACGCATAAGGAACAAGAGCAAATGTTTTCTTAGAATCTCTCCAAATGACCAATATCTCAGAATTAATGAGTACAGATCTCAGTGCAGCTATAACTAAAGAGGAAATATCTATAGCAATAGATCACTTGAGAACAGATAAAGCCCCAGGCCCAGATGGGCTGCCAACAGAATTTTATAAGAAATTCAAAGCTAAACTGCTAGCCCCCCTTTTTGACATGTATTTAGACTCATTTGAAAAGGGAATTCTCCCTGCCTCATTAAGAGGAGCCCTGATTACTTTATTACCTAAACCTGGCAAACCTTGCAACAAATGTGAAAATCTAAGACCGATAAGTCTTCTTAATGTCGATTTAAAGATTCTTTGTAAAGTCCTGGCTCGTAGACTGGAGAGAATATTGCCTGAAATAATTAGTTGTGACCAAAATGGGTTTATTGTAGGAAGACAGGGATTTCACAATGTGAGACGAGTGTTAGATATCATTTATAATATGGAAGAAAAAGCAGACACTGCTTTGCTATCATTGGATGCCGAAAAGGCCTTTGATAGAGTCGAGTGGCCCTATTTATTCGAGATACTGAAAAGATTTGGCTGCGGGGACAACTTCTGTCGATGGGTTAAACTTTTATACAATGAGCCTTATGCTGAAATAGTAACAAACGGAGTTATATCTAAATCATTTAAAATTAAAAGGGGTTGTCGGCAGGGGTGCCCCTTGTCCCCTTTATTATTTATTCTAGCAATAGAACCGTTTGCCATTGCGGTGCGGTCCCATAAAAACATAACCGGTTTGACAATAGGCCAACAGGAACATAGAATTGCTTTATTTGCTGATGATGTCATCCTTTTTTTAGAAAAACTGAAAGACTCTATTCCAGCCTTGTTAGATCTAATAAATACATTTGGAAAAATATCAGGATATAAAGTAAATAAAGATAAGTCTTCATTAATGTTACTTAATACAGAAGAAAGAAACAGTGTTGGGAATCCTTTCCAATTCAAAAAGGTAGACTGTTTCACATATTTGGGGATTAGGATAGTACCACATATAAATGACATTGTTGCAGTTAACTATAACCCAATGGTAGACTCAATTGCTGCCTCTGTAGATAGATGGAATCACCTACCTTTGTCACTTATAGCACGAATCAATGTCCTTAAATCCAACATAATGCCCAAACTTCTGTATTTGTTTCAGAACATCCCATTGCCACCTCCTGCCAATTTATTTTCGGCCCTAAAAAATATTTTCATACGCTTTCTGTGGAATAACAGACGACCAAGGCTTCGTTTAACACTTTTGTATCTACCGTATGAGAGAGGAGGCCTCAGGTGCCCCAACCCACTTTGGTACTACTGGGCAGCGCAATTGAGGACTATGATGTACATTTTTCAGATAAATGTCTCTTGCCATGGGTGATTATTGAAAATTGTTCTGTTCCTCTCCCTCTACCCCAGTACATTTTCTCAGCAAACATCAAAATGCTGAACAAAAACCCTATAGTCAGAAATATGATCTTGGTTTGGTATCAGGTCAAGAAGTATTTAGGTGATTCCTCCTGCCTATCACGCTTCAGTCCAATATGGGGTAATCAATCCAAGTCAGCGAGGGAGGAATTCCAATTCAAATTGTTTAGGTGATTCCTTTTCCAGAGTCCTATTCTGACGCTTCAGTCCAGGTGGCTAAGTCAAAGGATCCCTCCAAAGACAATTTGCAGATCCTCTTGTAGGACGGCTGATGTGGCAGTTTGAAGAGTAACAAGTACAACAGGCTGAGGTTTTTTGGTGGAATCGGAGGACGGGGTTTTGATGTCATTTGAAGAGTTAAAGGCTAGGTACGATATCCCAAGCAAACATTATTTAAATATCTGCAAGTCAGAAATTTTATTAGATCATCTCAAATCGATGTGAGTCCATCCCTCTGATGTCCACCTTGGAAATTGAAATGAAGAATGATTGCTTTAGAAAAGGAATTATTTCTAAACTATATAGCATGTTAGTGGAGGGATCCTCTGAGTCATCTCTATGGAAGCTCAATGCCTGGAGGGAGGATCTACAGGAGAACTTGCTTTTGGAAGACTGGGAGAAGGCGTGTGCTGAAGCACAAACACAAACTATCAATACACGCCTCAAAGTACTGCAATATCATTGGCTAATGAGAACTTATGTGACGCCAGAAAAGCTTAATAAATACAATGGTGCCATCCCAGACTTGTGTATTAGATGTGGAGAAGAAAAAGGAACATTCTTCCATTGCATCTGGAAATGCAAGAAAGTTTTACAATTCTGGAGGGAGATAAAACAAGCTCTAGAGACGATACTAGGTATAAAGTTAGTTCTTGACCCCAAGTTGTTCATCCTAGGTTTATATCCTGACGAACATCATATGTCCCGAAAAATTATTACTGCCTTGGATTTATGTTTCCTACTTGCAAAAAGGGTCATAGCGCTCTCATGGAAGAGTACCAGTAAACCAAAATTCATTAAATGGATCACTGAAATATCCACAACCTTACCAATGGAAAAGATCTCTTTCATTATAAAAGGGAAACTATCGCTATTTCAAAATATTTGGGGTCCTTTTATGGAATATATAAAAAACATAGATATGAGGGTGGCGGGTGAGTTATAGTAGCGGTTGGTCTTCTGCAGTGTCCTAAAATAATCTTTTTATATTGTATAATTGACTACTTTACTTTGAATTGTACATTTGAGTTTGTGTTCTCTGAACCACGTACAATACTAAAATAATTTGGGCTAACTCCTGGAAAATAGAGAAACCGTTATTGTTGTATTTGTTGTTTTTTCTCAGGGTGGTTGGGGTGAGGGATGTTGTTTCCTTTTCTCATATATTTTATATGTAATAAGTGCTGCTCTAAAATATTCTATAAAAACCTGGCATGCAAGGAAAGGAGCTGAATATTGAACATTAACCTAACTACCCTGGACTTTCCTCTGATGTGGGAGCACACTTGTGCCTTGTGTATTGTTGGAAACACTGTTGAAAAACCAATAAAGATAATGTTGGAAAAAAAAAAAAAGTCATAGTATAGTATGTCAAAAATTCATAAAAAATCATAAAAATTCATAGTATAGTATGTCAAAAAAATTCATAGCATAGTATGTTGAAAAAATTCATAGTATAGGATGTCGAAATATTCATAAAAAGTTATAGTATATGTCAAAAATTCATATAAGCCATAGTATAGTATGACAAAATATTCATAAAATGTCATAAAAAGTCATAGTATAGTATGTCTAAATATTCATAAAAAGTCGTAGTGTAGTATGTCATAAAAAGTCCAGATTTATAGTTTGTTGTAAAACAAGAAGAATCTAAAGTCCTCTGGAGAATGCGGGCGTTGATCCCGCTACCTCTCGCATGCTAAGCAAGCGCTCTACCATTTGAGCTAATTCCCCTTTTTCAAAAATGTCGTAGTATGTTGAAAAAAGTCATAGTATAGTATGTAAACAAATTCATAAAAGTTTTAGTATAGTATGACAAAAATCATGACAGTCATAGTTTAGTATGACAAATACCTTGCTGGGATTGTTCCTTTTTAACCTGAGGTTCAACAATTGGTGAAAACTTCCTTTCCAGCACTTTGGAGAAGAAAATCCACAAGTAATTGTGATCTCCATATTGATCAAAGTATTTGTCATTATCATTTTGGCCATAACCATGCTACTAAAAGAGATTTTATCAAACCAGGTTGGGCAAGTAACCTTTCAGCTGACTTCTTGTAAAAAAAGTAACTCAACTCAAATAAAGCTACTGCGATGGCTGGGAATCGAACCCAGGTCAACTGCTTGGAAGGCAGCTATGCTCACCACTATACCACCATCACTTGGCAATACAATGTTTACTTCAAATCTTGTAATACATCTGGGCATTGAGACTGAAAACGCTCTCTATCACTGAAAGTCCCTCCAGGGGGTACTGTGTTATCACATTCAAAAGAATAGGAAGTGTGTGTATATGTACTAGCTCCCTTCGATAGCTCAGTTGGTAGAGCGGAGGACTGTAGAGGCATGTAGCTGAAATCCTTAGGTCGCTGGTTCAAATCCGGCTCGAAGGAGAAGGTTTTCTCCAGAGTTTCCCTTTAGGGATCAATCAAGAATTTCTGATTCTGATGTAGAGCTGGACGGACGACCCAAAAGCATAATACTTCTTGCCGAGACATAACATGAAACAAAAAAAAGAGGTGGGCTAGATATGAGCGCAGAAATCCTCTTACGACAGGATTTACGTGATATTCATGAAACGTTCGTATCACGCCAATCAGAGCGTAAGAATGATCGTACATTGATAAATGCAGCGGCTGGAAAGCTAAGAAGTGATAGTAGTATTTTGATGAATTTGCGTATGACACTCTCTTTTCCATCACATTCAATAAATAAACAAGATTATTCAATCCATGCCTCCCCTTCTATGCAAAGTAGTCTCATCCAGGACCTATCACACCATAAGCGAGAATCATAAACCTAGACCAATGATCAAGGAGAGTCATGTCCTGCTTGTTTGTTCCTTATATTTTTTCTCAGTTGTTTTGTAGCATGTAGTTGAAGCAGGATATGAAAAATTGCCAACATGCTGTACTACAATTGTGCTGGCTCCTAATCTGGGTTAATTTAACATAAACTGGATTTTAAAGTACAGATTATGGTTGGAACAGTGCCCTGCTTCAGGGCTCGTCCGGGAGTTGAACCCGCGACCTCTCGCACTCAAAGTGAGAATCATACCCCTAGACCAACGAGACACATAAAATTATTCTATCAGCAATTTTCCATCAAGTAAATGTGACCAGTCAGTGACTCAAAAGGCAATTGTTAAGTAGTTTGTTTGGCATGTGGTGTTTTTATGGCTCCACTGCCAGATTGAGCTGTCTGATTATATTGGACGAAAGACTACTTAGAAGCAAAACATTTTACCAACATTTGAACTTGAATTTTTCGGTCAGAAGTGACAGCAGAAAAGCCTAGTTTCCACCATCTATTGGACGACAGACTACTTTTGCCATAATTGGAAATTGAATATTGGTAAAAAGGAAATGCAGCTTGAAAAAGGAAATGCAGCTTGGATTTGTCACTGACTTGAAAGACTATGGTCAGGTAGATTGGCATGGGGTCTTTTCATGGCTCCACGGCCCGATTCAGCTTTCCAATATCATTTGACAACAGGAAACATTTGATACAATTTTTTTTACCAAAACACACACTTGATTTTGTCAGTAAAAAGTGATAGTAAAATCGTGATGAATTTGCGGGGGCAATGACACTCTTTTCCATCACACTCAATAAATAAACCAGATTATTCAATCCATGCTTCCACTTCTATGCAAAGTGGTCTCATCCAGGACCTATCGCACCTAAGGGAGAATCATACCCATAGACCAAGGGTCGGCAACCCGCGGCTCAGGAACCGCATGCGGCTCTTTGATGCTCCTCCTCAGCTTTTGAAAATAATTAATGAGTATTTAATTAAAATGTATTTTATTTTAGTTTGTTCATGTTCAAAATGTAATTCTAGGAAGATTATGGCGATCTTGTAACTTCTAAAATATTTAAATATTTAAATATTATTATTTGTTGTTGTTGTTGTCGCTCTTAATACACGTCACAATGTGCGACACCCGCCAGTGAGTGTTTTTTTTTTTAAACTTTTTGACCCCAGGTAGGCCAACTATGGAGAATTCAAAGAAAAGAAAAGTATGTGATGAAAACAGGACGTTCAATGCTACGTGGGCAGATTCATTTGCTTTCACTGCTGACGAGACTGGTTTACCAGTGTGCCTAAAATGTAATGACAAACTAGCTAACAACAAAAAGTCAAATGTCACAAGACATTTCCAGAATAAACACGCAGCCTTTGCTCAGAAATATCCGGTTGGAGATGAGAGAAAAAAAGCTGTTTTGGAACTGACACAGAGGACTGATCAGAGCAAAAATCACTTCAAGAAGTGGATGAAGTTCAAGTACATATGCTAGTTTTGTTGCCGCTCAGGAACTAGTGAGGCACGGGAAGCCGTTTACAGATGGAGAATATAGAAAAAGAATCTTTCATTAAGATTTCAGAATGTACTGTTCAAGGACTTTAAAAACAAGAGTGAAATTGTGCAGAAAATCAGGGATATGTCCCTCTCTGCAAAGACTGTCAAAGACAGAACCATAAAAATGGCAGAAGACATCACCAGACAGCAAATTAAAGACATCAATTCAGCTGTGGCCTACTCAATTTCAATTCAATTTCAATTCAATCAATTGCTTGTGATGAATCTAAAGACGAAGGTGATATAGCGCGCTGTTCTGCCGGTATGTAAACTTGATACCACTAAAAGGCCAAACACGGGGGGGAGGACGTTTGTGAGGCTGTCTTGAATTGTTTAAGATCAAAAGGAATCAATACCACCTACCTGGTGTCAGTGGTACAGACGGAGCACAGAGTATGACTGGAGCGCATGACGGCTTTGTGGCTTTCCTGCAGAGGTTCTCTTGGACCAGAAGCAATTTCTTCCGGAATGCACAGAAGTCATGATGTTGTCATTCAGATTGTGAGCAAAATAATGGCGAAAGGTGTAAATCCCCGTCAGTTCCGTTCGTTACTGGACGAGCTGGAAAGCACGTATTCTGATCTCCTGCTGCACAACAAAGTCCGGTGGCTGCCCACAGGCGAGGCGCTGAAACGCTTTGTGGCATGTCTGGAGGAAGTGAAAACCTTCCTGGGCAGCAAAGGGCTCACATTTCCTGAGCTAGAACAGCCAGTGTGGCTCGAAAAGCTACACTTCTTGGTAGACATGACATCGCACCTGAACACAGCTCTTCAGGGTAAAGGACGCACAGCCCGGCACATGTTGGAGGAGGTTTTGGCATTCGAGCGCAAGTTGACGGTGCTTGCCAGAGATATACAGAAAGGCACACTGTCACACTTCCCCAGTTTGAGAGAGTTCAGAGAAGCTCACATGATCAATTTAGAATTTTTACATTCTGCAGTCATCGCAATGCAAACATCGTTCGGGAAACGATTCAGTGAGTTCAGAGAGGAAAAACCCACATTATCCTTCCCTGTCACTCCCCTAAGCCTCGATCCATCCCTGTTGAATATGACAGCATTTCCAGGGGTGAGTCCACCTGATCTTGAGATGGAACTGGCAGACATAGCCGACAAGAAATGTGGGTGTCTAAGTTCAAGCGCTTGACAGCGGACCTTGAAGATGTTTCACGTCAGAAGGCTGTTCTTGCTCAGAATCACAAATGGCGTGATATTGAAAACCTCCCCAAACCAGACCAACTTGTGTTTGAAACCTGGAATGCAATCCCCGACATTTATGTCAACATGAAAAAGTATGCACTTGGAGTCCTGTCGATCTTTGGATCCACATATGTATGCGAGCAGGTGTTCTCCAACATGAACTTTATTAAAAACAAACCCGCCCACGCCTCACAGATGACAGCTTAGAGTCCTGTGTGAAGATGAAGGTGACCGCGTACAGCCCCGATGTGCAGACGCTGTGCGCTGAGGTTCAGGAGCAGAAATCACATTGACCAAGTATGATCAGTATTTTAATTGCCTATTATTTTGCAAATATTCACATTTTTTCATTGTCAGTGAAATAGACATTTTATTATTCAGGTGACGGCTGACTGCACGGCGCCGGTAAAAGGATGACGGCACGCAGAGAGAGGACGGCATTTTTGTTTACTGCCAGTGGATAATTTAAGTTCGGTGTTTTGTTTCATTACTACAAGGACTCAAACAGACATTGAGTGTTTTATTTAACGTTCAACACAACGTCTTTTTTTTGGAGTTAAAAATGTTTTGTTGTATGCAGAAATTCATTTTCCCTGCAGTTGTTCATTGATTTCATAATTGTAACACAGTATAGTTTGTTTATACATAGCACAAAGGCAAAAAAAAGTTATATACAGTGTTATTTAATTTAAAATTTCAAAAGGGTTTTGTGGCTCCCAGTGCTTTCTTTTCTGTGTGAAACGGTCCAAATGGCTCTTTGAGTGGTAAAGGTTGCTGACCCCTGCCCTAGACCAACGAGCCACGTAAAACCACTTTCAGCAATTAGCAATTACCAATTTTCCATCAAGTACGTGTGATCAGTCAGTGACTAGAAAGGCAAATGTTAAGTAGTTTGGTGTGTTTTTATGGCTCCACTGCCAGATTGAGCTTTCTGATTACATTGGACGAAAGACTACTTTGAAGCAAAACATTTTACCAACATTGGAACTTGAATTTTGGGAAAAAGGAAATGCAGCTTGGATTTGTCACTGACTTGAAAGACTATGGTCAGGTAGATTGTCATGGGGTCTTTTCACGGTCCACTGAATGAGTCAGTTTCCTGATCTCATTTGATACAAAATATTTTTACCAAAACACAGACTTGATTTTGTCAGTAAAAAGTGATAGTAAAATCGTGATGAATTTGCCACGCCGATGACACTCTTTTCCATCACACTCAATAAATAAACAGATTATTTAATTCATGCAAAGTGGTCTCATTAGCGACCTATTGGACCCAACGCGAGAATCATAACCACAGACCAACGAGCCATGAAACACAGAGTTCTAGCAATTTTCCATCAAGGAAATTCAGCTACAATCTGTCAGGGTCTTAAGTATTTGCCTGTATAACATCCAGGGACCTGCATCAGCAGAGGATGGTTTTGATCCATCAACCTCTGGTTACGACCCAAGCACGCTTCCGCTGCGCCACTCTGCTCTGCTGTCTATATCAGGGGAAGGAAAATTCTGGGATTTACATTTTGAGGGACAGTGGCAACCAAGGTTCCACCAGCTTTTGGGTTGCAAAGTTAAACATTTGGTAGACCTTGCAACTATCATTTATGTGAGCTTCCTGCTTACCTCGAAGAATCTTGAAGCAGTCTACTGAAGCAATAATGAGCCAATACCTTGTTAAAAAATGTTATCAACACCCTTCACTCTTTGCAATTTTTCTCTGACATTGTTTATTTTAGAAAATTGTAACCAGCATTAAATGAGTAGTTTTAGGTCTGTGTGAATGTGGGCGAGTATTTTCTCGGCTGAACTTGTGAACATTCTTTGGCATATCCCAGTCTGATCAAGTCCAGGTGCTGGAAAATCTGTGATTCACGTTTTGAGGGAATGGATCTGCATGTGCTTTCTTACCAGAAAGTTTCTGGAGGTCCAAATGGCATCTTTGATGGCGGCCAGGGTGAGCCACTGATTTGCAAAGTTACATGCTGGTATCTGTTTCTTTGGCCTGACGGATGGACAGACGACCCAAAAGCATAATACTTCTTGCCAAGACATAACAAGAAACAAAAAAGAGGCGGGGGAGATAGAGTTAAGCCCTGAAAGAATAGAGAACTACAGACAAAAGTTATGAAATAGTACCAAGTGTGACCAGAAGAGTTGGAAAAAAAACTAGAACGTCCACAAGTACAAACCTTTCTTCAAGAACTCTTTATTGTGTCACATTGGCCCTCATTTATGAAACGTGCATACGACCTAAAACCGGCGTAGGGACGGGCGTACGCCGATTCCTACGCAAAGTTTGGCAAAGTATGTGGAGTACATAAGTCTCACATACATTGTTTTTTTATTAAGATTGAAGACCAAATTTTACGAAATTTTCCCAACCATCGAGAGTGCTTTCGTGCCTCGTTGGCGCAGTAGGCAGCGCGTCAGTCTCATAATCTGAAGGTCGTGAGTTCAACCCTCACACGGGGCAGGTGTTTTAAAAACAAAAAAACAAAAAAACCCAACTGATACTGGAAATACAGCGACTTTCAGGTGGTTGAATACTGGCACACAAGCACATGAAGGAAGTTGTGATTCTGTGGTTATTTCTGAGATTGAGACAAGGAAAGGCCTTCTTTAAGAGGGTGGGGGGGGCGTCTGCCTCAACTGGTTGGGGGTGAAGACAGACAGACAGAGAGAGAAGAGACATGGAGATTGTAGCAGAGGGTGTTGAGCAGGGACTGGAGGCAGGTGACTCCAACCACCGATCTAAACTCCTTAACAGTAGGAGTAGGGCAGGTCACCACTACATCGTAGTGATTTGTGATTATGCAACACGTTACCCAGAGGCTTACTCCCTCAGAAACACCAAGGCTAGACAAGTGGCCATAGTTTACTTCAACATTTTTCCCAGGTAGGGGTCCCCACAGAAATCTTAACCGATCAGAAAACTAACTCAACATGAAGGAGGTAGACTCCCTGTTAGGGATCCGGGGCATTGCAATAAAAAACACCCTACATAGTTTGTGGCTACCAAGTTATCTCATAGTACTGGAAGCCACCGTCTCCACCAATGCATTTCTCAATGCCCAGATGTGGTGTTACAAGATTTTGCAGTGAGTGTTGTATTGTCCAGCAGAAGGGCAACAGATGTGTTACTTTTCGACTAGATTTACACCATAGCAGTGCAAGCATTTTGCCAAGCTCACTTTCCAGCCACCGCCATGTTTTGAACCATATACAACATAAATATTACATATTTCACCCAGGTGTCTTCTCTTATTCAATGATCTCAAAAAGTAAAAAAAAGCTAAAAACATTCAGGGGATGTAGCTCAGTGGTAGAGCGCATGCTTTGCATGTATGAGGCCCTGGGTTCAATCCCCGGCATCTCCAACAAGTCTCCAGTCTGTCAAAGAGCTGCAAAAAGCTCTTATTCTGAAAGAGAAAAGTATTAAAAGGCATCTCCTTGTGTTCATGGTAATAATGCAAAAATCAGTCTCAATGACCAAGATTTGCATTGAGCAGTGCATTGTCCAGGATGGTATAGTGGTGAGCATAGCTGCCTTCAAGTAGTTACCTGGGTTTGATTCCCAGCCATCGCATTAGTTTTCATTGTGTGGTTACTTGCTTTATTTGTCATGAAGTAACCAGAAAGGTTACTTGCCCCTCTGATTTGATAAAATATTAGATCTCTTTTATGGTACAAATAAGGGACTTTATCAATCAATCAAGCTGCCTCCACGAGGATCCACAGACACAGGGAGCGCACTACGATTTGCACTTTGCCCGTGTCTGGTAACTACTACTAACCAATTGAAAAGTTTATCAACAGAGCAGAAAGCAGCAGAAAGGCAACAGGTGTGTTACTTTTCAACTATGATTTATATCGTAGCAGTGCAAAGTATTTGCCCAGGTTTGATTTCCAGCCACTGCCGTTGCATTTACAGGTTTTGAAGCCAATACAACATTAACATTACATGTTTACCCAGGTTTCTTCTTTTATTCCGTAATATTTCAATTTCTTCATGGTGAGTCATCCCAAAGGATTAATAAAGATAAGTCTTAGTCTATCTTGGAAAAAGTAAAAAAAATCTGAAAATCTTCAGGGGATGTTGTTCAGTGTAGTAGAGTGCATTTGACACAAACTAAACGGTGTTGTCCTTGATACCTCAGACTATCAGATAGCACTACAAGCACTTAAATGTAGCATATTTATTGTATTACGCTCCAGTTTTTATAGGTGTTACAGCAAGTATGAGCACTGTAGTTTGCATATTCATGGATGAAATATAATTGACATGCATTAAGTTTATTTTTCAGCAGGTGGAGACATTTCACTTCAGACAGATGCAGCAACAGATGCTTTGTAAACATGAACACACAGGAAAATAGAAGTAATGCTGACACAATTAGCAGAGGATGGTTTCGATCCATCAACCTCAGGTTTATGGGCCCAGCACGCTTCGCTGCGCCAAAGCTGGGGAAACAATAGTCTGTAAGGGGGGGGGAAGAAGAGGAAAAAGGGGAAGAGGGAGGGGGGAAGGAAGAAGGAAAAAAGGAGGGAAAGGAAGAGGAAAAAAAGGAGGAAAAAAGAAGAAATGAGAGAAAAGATGAGAAAGATGCTAAATTACACACATAGTGTAAGAGTTTTATAGTTTCTATTAAGTCAGATTAATTTAATTGCTGAAAAATTGAATGTTTCTGGGCAAAAATAAGGGAAGTTTAAACGTAGATTCAGAGGTCACAGGTTCAATCCCCACCTAGGTGCCAGAAGATCCAAATTACACTGTCCACAACTTTAATGTTTACTAAACAAAGTTTGGAGGAATAGATATTTAGGAAGGTGGGAAACAAATTTAAAAAATAATTTATAACGTTTAGATTGACTTTTGAACAATATATCTTGTTTTTAGTACTGCATACATTTAGTAATCGTGCTATTTGGTCAATATTAAAAGTTAGTCTTATAATTAAGTATTGTTTAGTAATAAAAACTTTTCTTTTTCTTTTAAACAAATGTATTACAGGTAAAACCAAGCATTTGTAGTTCTCTTTTCTCTAAAGCTAGTATGTCTTACAGTAATCATTGCAGAAGTAGGGTGTATAAAGGCAAGTCATATGCTCAGCAGTGTGTACACTATAATTTAGAATAATATTGAAATGAAGCCAATTAATATAATACATGCCAACTTTATTACATTATTGATCTTAACAAAACAATATGTCTTCAGGTAACGATAATATTGTTTAGCACAAGAAAGAAATGACTGACTATACAAAGGTTTTTACGCCAGGGAGGAAAATGAGAGAATCAACAACTACTATTCTGTACAAAGAGTAAAACACACATAACATATAACCACAATACATCATAGTATTGTATGCATAGTAAAATCTAACTATTACATTTGTATTTACATTATTCATTTACATATTTGATTTTTTAATCTGATCTACCACAACTCTTTTCGACAGTGTTTCCTGTATTGGGCAGTAGTAGATTGTGCCTTGATATTGGCTGTGCCCCAGCAGTTTCTGCGGTCCTGAATTGTCCACACTTCCTGAAAGTGTTGTACTCCACCTTCCTCTTATTATTACCAGAATAAGATACCGGATTTTGCGG